>NC_064855.1:30280458-30390458 GCF_024139225.1 Suncus etruscus | reverse complement strand
ATTTTATGCTTGTATCATTTTAAAAGCTAGATTGAACCTTTCAAGACAGAAAGATAATTTATGGGTTCATGACCAAACACTTGATTTGCAGACTGAAGGATCCAAATTTCTCATTTCCCTTGGTTCTTGAATCATGGAAGCTTAATATATTTCACTCACATCACTTTAACCGGAGCATGTGCTTCTTCAGGCACCACTCCCCCAACACATATATTTGCTTGGATCTTACTCCTGCTGATTCTTGGCACCCCACAGCCTTCCTGGCTTCCTGGAAAACAGGCTGCCTGCAGAATGAGTGTTCTGGCCTTGCAGGCGCTGCTCCTGCAGTGCAGGTAAGTAATTTATTGATCTGTAAAGCACTCCGAGATGCTCTGCAAGGGATTATGTCAGGACAACGCCATGCAATAAAATAAAACATGATGGACTTTGCGAACACAGGGTGATTTAGGGTTTGTGGTTGGAAGTGTGTTTAAAGTACATTTTAAGTGGAAATCAGGCTGGGTAATGAATTACTCTTGCTTTGGAAGGGCTTCCTGGGAGTTCATTTTCCTAGGTTCTTACATGATAGTTAATCTTCTAATCATATACTGAAGAACAATGGACAGTCCCCAAGTTGAATAGAAAGATGGTTTGGGCCAGAACTGTCAGGGCAGTGAGTCTATTAAAAAAAAGACAATGACACCTCATGCTTGGAAGAAGCATCTAGAACTATCTCCCTTCACTAACAATTGGGAAGGATCCAATTCATGAAGTAGAATATGGAGTTATCTTTGCTCCCCTTCAGTATTACTTAGAACTGTGGCTGGAAGGTAGCAACCTGCCCCACTAAATGGGTCACAAAACAGCACATTCAACACTTAGAGCTGAGGGGCCCTGACTGGAGGTGCCACCTCAATTATCAGAGCTAAATTGGCCTATGCTACTGGGGATCAGAAATATTATTTTCTCAGTGGAAAATGCTAACACATTGTCAGTGTTTAAAATTAAATTGATTTGGTAAGAATATACTGCAGTCTTAGCTAAACCATATTTATAAGGAAATTTTGGTTACCTGAGATAGAGCCACCACTATTTTTATATTATTTACACGGGTAAACTTGGTGCTTTATCTTTTTCATCAGGCTGTTAGAAATACCCTAGGATAGTTTTACTTTAATTAATTTCCTCAGCCATTCACCAATATGCATTGATTATTTTAAGATACCAGCATTGTGCTTAGCCTGAAAAACAAACACTAAAAAAACACATATTCCCTAGAATTCACAGTATAAAACAAACACATATTAACTGACTGTATGGTGCCAGAGAAAAATGTGACATGTTAAGAAAATGGCAAGGCCAGATATGTAAGGCAGTCAAAGTATCCTAGAAGGTTGGGATATGCACACCTAATATAAGTCCTAGAAAATGAGAATAAGGGGCTGGAGAGATAGCATGGAGGTAAGGTATTTGTCTTGCATGCAGAAGGTCGGTGGTTCAAATCCCGGCATCCCATATGGTCCCCCGAGCCTGCCAGGAGCAATTTCTGAGCACAGAGCCAGGCGTAACCCCTGAGCGCTGCCGGGTGTGACTCAAAAACCAAAAAAAAAAAAAAAAAAAAAAGAATAAATTAATTCATCCTGGAGTGGAGAAGAGGAAAGATGGTATAAGCAAAGGATACCACACTATAAAAATACTACTAGTAAGACATGGCCAGGGGCCGGAGCAGTAGCGCAAGTGATAAGGTATCTGCCTTGTGCCAGCTAGCCTAGGATGAACCACGGTTTGATCCCCTGGCATCCCATATGGTCCCCCAAGCCAGGAGCAATTTCTGAGTGCATAGACAGGAATAACCCCTGAGCATCACCTGGTGTGGCTGAAAAAAAAAAAAAAAAAGACATGGTATGGCCAAGTGCACTCATGAAGGAAGAAAAGGTATAGATGAAAGTAAGGACAAAGGTCATTGCAATATTTAGTCAACATTACCAAGGACATAAAAGTGTATTAAGTGTATGTGGCATGAAGATAGTCAAATGCTGTTGGCCTTTCATAAACTTAACAATTTGTTCTAAGTTTATGGGAAGTTCATGGAAAGATAACCTTCTGATGGATTGATATAAAAGCAAATTTAGACATAAAATTGTATGGGATTAAATGTTAAGCAAATCATACAAACATTAAATTCAGTGAGCTAACATGAGAGAGGATAACAGAGTACAGGAGGGTCAAATTGGCTTCAACTTGAATGTAGATTCTATTTGAGATATTAATAAATAGGATATAGCCATTGAGGGAAAAAAAAAGAAATCTCCTTCATGTGAGACAAAATTTCAAGAGACACAAGACAGGGTAGTTGAGATTCTTGGCTTTGTATTCAACTGGCAACACTATGTCCATTTAGTTCAACTCTTTCCACCTCCCCTTTCATATATGTTCAATGGAGCTAAGAAATGCATGTACCACAAAGACTTCTGAGAATTTAAAAAGGAAGCTTTCATCAAATGAAGTGTGTAATCAGAAAATCTGCATGGGTGGTATTTTTGACAGACACATGTATATAGCACAAAACTAGAACTGATGGTTGATAAAATTAACATTTTTATGAAAAATAGGTTACAAAATTCAGAAAGCAAGCAAGAACTATGTTTAGGAACATCTTGGGTGGCTTGATCCTTAATTTTATCTCTCCAGCAGGGAATGGCAAGAATTTGGACATTATTTGGAAAAAATATATATTTTGCTGTTTCAAAAATATGCTTTATTCAAAATACTCATATAGCAAGGTGTCCATGGAAGTGGAATAAATGTAATTGGAGTCAGAGGCATTGATGCTGAAGAATGCTACTCAAGGCCTAGATCCAAAGTTTTGAATCTGATGGAAAAGCAGAGATTTGAAAGTCATAGCATGGAGATATGCCAGATGAGAAACCAGAAACAGGGATCAGATACCAGGTACCAGTCATCTCTTGCATGGCAGGCTGAACCAACAGATTTATTATGTCAAAGGAATCAGGCTTTTGAGAGGTTGATTTTGCTTCATTTTTGTTTATTTTGCTGGGGAGGGGTTGCGCTTCTTAAATGATCCAGAGTTTCTTGGACAATTCTCAATTAGTTAGCTGGGCTGGTAGTTAATTTAATGCAAAGGTCTGAGAATGATATGTTCTAAGGCCTGTGATCTGTGGATAACTGAGCCACCCCAGCAGACCTAGAGGCCTCCACAGTCATCCCTGTGGTACCCAGAGACCAAAGAGTCTAACCCAAGTTGTTCCTACCCTCATTACTATACTATCTCCCAATCTCATATAGTTTTGTTTGGATATGTCAATGGCTACATAAATGGGAACTGTAGATAGAGGATCCTATTAGCAATTAGACTTAGATGAGCAAAGGTCACAGTTGTGGTCACATCATGTGACTGGAAAGTCCACCACAGAGAGAAGAGAACTTAAGAATTTAAGAGGCTGGGGTTCTGTGACTAATACTTCCAGAGTATCCTCAAACTGTGGGAAATTCTCAGTGTAGCACAAAGACCCATGGGTAGGAGAGATGTTATTATGGCCAGATCTGCCTAGCTCATGTGCAGGAGGTCCCAAAGTGATGCCTTGGTTTGGGAAGAAAGACAAAGACTAACTCAGCCCTGTTCCTTGGACACAGTCTTGCATTTTATACATTATATGATAGTTTTATCTGGCTTCTATTGGGTTCTAATTTAAATGTGTAAATAATTAAATAAGCTAATTACCAAAGCAGTATTCCCGGAAACTTCCCCTCTCTTGGTTCCACTGCCACTGCCCAGGTGTTAAGTTTTAATAATTATGTCATTAATAAATAGCAATTTGCTGTTTTTAGCACACAGTAGATATCCTATTAAATCCAAATTAAGATGCCTTATTAAGCACAGCTCAGTCCTGTGGGGCTGAAAATGCACAGACGCTACAAGACCCCCATTCCTCTGCAGGACACATGCTGATCTATGCATCCAAAGGGCTTCTTGTTGTGCTCTCCACCCAACCCCCCTAAATCCTCTTTGCCTTGAAGATTTGAGGTGCCCATGGGAGCCTAGGTCAGTTTTGTTGCCAGAACTTGACTATTTTTTGCACAGGACCTCTGTATAGAATGGAAGGAACTAAGCTGAAATACTTTTTGCTATACTGGTTCCCAAACCCCAGACATGTTGAAGGAAGTTCGCAGCCAGCCTGGTGCCATCACAAGACAGTGTTCAAGGGCCAGAGAGATAGCATGGAGGTAAGGCGTTTGCCCTTCATGCAGAAGGATGGCGGTTCGAATCCTGGCATCCCATATGGTCCCCTGTGCCTGCAAGGGGCGATTTCTGAGCATAGAGCCAGGAGTAAGCCCTGAGCACTGCCAGGTGTGACCCAAAAACAAAACAAACAAACAAAAAAATTAAACAAGACAATGTTCAGAGGAACAAAGGACAGATCCAACTTCCCTCCCAGACACCATGAATTCTGGCATGATTGTGATGCACAGTTGGGTGGTTAGTGCTGAGATTCTGCTTTAACCAAACCATCAGATTTGATCTAGAACTTTACTTTTTATATCCACACTGAACTGAGAAAGGTAGTGATTAACAATAAATACAAACTCCTTCCTTTGCCCCAATCCACGTCCTACAAGAATCAAATCTTCCTGCCACTCCTTTCATCCTCTTCTCCCTCTACTGGTCTCCCTTTCTCCTGAAACTCAAGCCATATTTGAATGAGATTTTTTTAGTTGGCCTTCTTCCTGCTTTATCACCTTATTCTGTTTCAGTGTTTACATTTCAGTTCCAAGGCAAACCCTCCCCACTCAGTTTTTATCTGACTCCTACCTCCTTACGAGATTCACAGGACTGTGGGTTCTCCCATCAAGCACGGAAAACCCCTTGTTTGCCTTGTTGTTAGCACCTACTATGATGTCTGCCACAGTCTGTGTTCAACAAATTGAGTTTGAATGAAAGAAGGAGAATGGTTTTACAAGCTGTATGGAAATGCAAATCAATGGAAATGAACACATTTCCTTGTGATCTTTAAATAGGCCCGAAGACTCTTTGCATTGATAAAAATGCTGCTAGCTACTATTTGTGAAAGGTTGCCAGCAAAACAGGTATTTAACAAATTAGTACCTTATGCTTCCTTTGCTTCTGCAGTAACCTTACAGAAAGGGATTATTTCTAAGGTGAATTGTCCTGGATGGCCTGAGGTGAGGATGTCCCCTAGGGCAACAGGATTTAGGGTAAAATCATGAATGAGTCAGAGAATAGGAAGGGGCCTTACACTGGCTATTGTGATGATTCTCTTTACACTTTATCTAGCGGAGGACACAGGCATTAAGAGGGGATCAAGGATGTATTCAAGGATAAACAACTGGAAATTGCAGAGGTTTTGAATGTGGGATGAATAGGTTAGAACAGGAAGCACAAATACACATACACAAAAATATGGAATGATGAATGTATAAAAATGGACAAGCCACAGAAACCAACCACAGCAGCATAGAACTATAATAAAATTTCAGGTCTTGCTGTTGTGTGGCAGGCAGTCTTAGAAGCTTGACTGCATTCTCTGATTTGATCTCATAGGACTCTCTGAGGCAGCACTCTCATTGGTTATCTTTGCAGAAGAAACTCTGAGTGAGTGTCTCCAGGTGAGTTAGGCAGGCCAAGACCAAATGCTGGTATGCTCAATCTACATCGAGGGATGGTCAGCAGAACACAGATCCTTAGCTCTGCATTCTTTGGAGTGTATGGCATGTGTCTTCAGGGGCAGATCTGTCCTTCATGTTTCTTTCTCTATGCCTTTCTAGGGTCGTAGGTACATAAAGCAGTGATCCTCGTGATCCTATACTTCAGGGTGATATTGATCAGACCAGGAGCCAAAGTGTTTTTATCAGTGTCTGGTTTGGGCCCTGGTATCTCAAGATACCCTTTCCCATTCCATCAGCAGCTCTCCTTTCTCTCTGTACCTTGGAATTTGTTTCTCTCCAAACAAACTCAAGAGTATGAAGTGTACTTCCATCTGAGCTGGCAGCTGAACTGCTGATTCCTATGGTTCCAGTTATCCTTCTCTCTCTCCCACTATTTTAGACACACCAGTGAAAAGTTCGAAAGTCCTAATTTAGTTACCCGGCGCAGAGAAATGAAGAGGCTTATGAGTTCCAGCAGATGCTTTAAAAAGTGCTTTTAATACTGACCATTATGAATGGTCAGGGTCTATGAATTCCCACCAGAACCAAAGACCTCATGGGTCCCTCGTTACCCCCTTATATAGGATGGGAAGTGGGAGGGGAAGAAGAGTCCTTGAGGGCTGGACTTCCGCTACGATAACACCAATGATTCGTGAGGTAGGGGTAGAGGTGGGGCCGAGGCAGTGACGACTTCCTTAAGGGTGGGGCCAAAGCCGTGACAACTTCCCTAAAGGGCGGGGCACCCACCAAGGTTGGTGGGGGGGGGCTGATTTCCCTTTTCACCAGCAGTCATGCCTACCACTGTCCACCACCAGTCAATTGGCTGATATTGACTGAAAAACTCTCCATCTTTTCTCCTTCCATCCTCCTTCCTCCTTTCTTGTCTCATTGGTATATGAGCACCATACTTTTCTTTTCTTTTCTTTTCTTTTTGGTTTTTGGGTCACACCCAGCAGTGCTCAGGGGTTACTCCTGGCTCTATACTCAGAAATTGCCCCTGGCAGGCACAGGGGACCATATGGGATGCCGGGATTTGAACCGCCATCCTTCTGCATGAAAGGCAAATGCCTTACCTCCATGCTATCTCTCCGGCCCCATACTTTTCTTTTGGGAGAAAAAGAATCCCCTACTTCCCCTCAGAACTTTGACACAAAGTCCAGACCCAACTATTATTGCTGTACAATAAAGCTCATCGAATGCACTAGTCCTATTAATTGTAGTTGCTCATTTGGTTTCTCAAAATAGATGCTCTGTAGCTTGAACAAAACTGGGGGAAGGATCATATTTTCAATATAAAAATTCTCTCAAATATGACTCATACATGTTCCTAAAAACTCAGTGCATCTAAAAATGATGAAGAAAAAAATTCTACTTATTGGATTAAAGAAAGCAGATTTTAAAGGTGTACTATGTGATTTTATTTTTCCTAAAATGGGGAAATAAAAATCAAGTAAGTTTGGGATTTTCCTCAAAAATGGCCAGGAAAATAAGAGGCCATTTAGGAAAATACTTGGCATTAGAATCTGAAAGTTTCAGTGCTGATGTCAGTGATACAATGCCACATGAGCCCCAGAATGATGAGGGCCATCTGGGCCACCAGGGCCATCCTTCTGGTGGCTGGTGGCTGATAACTAGCACCTGCAAGTGATGAGTAGATGTGGGTTATGGGCCTTTCAAACAGATCATCAGCCATGGCAGCCAAGTGGGTGTTGCTTCAGTTCAGATCAGAAGCAGCCAGGTTTGGATACGTCAAGGAGCTTCTGTGCCATCACCATGGCCCAGTGATTATTTCTGTTTTCACATCCCTTGTGTCAATTCTAATATCTCATTCATTCTCTCCCTCTTCCTTTCTTCATAGTAAAGGCATTCAGGTTTGCTGGGAAATTTTGAGGTCCTGGGAGAGAAGACAGTGATTTATTTGAGATTAGTCATAAACCACTGGTTCTGGAGTTGGAATTTATTCTTTTCAGGCTCAGCTAAGATGTGAAAAGAAGTTCTGATGAGCTCTGTTCCCTGACCAGCTTTCTTTCTTCATGATAAAGATGTAAATGGAGAAGTAAGCACTTTGCAATTTTCTCTCCACCTTCTCCTTATTCTGGGCATAGCAATTATACCAGTCTTCACCACTGACTCCATATAAGCAGGAGGTTACCTTTATAGTTGGCACAATCCAAGATAGAGCTAAGACATAGATCATCATTGTTTTTCTGGAAGAAGGGGTCTCTAATAGAGTACTGGGGAGTAGGAAACTGGAGGCACTTCCAATAATATTCTGCCTACTGAGCCAGATGGTTCAGTGGTGTAAAGTGGCTATCAGGATCATATCTGGAAGTGCTGGGGTAAGGATTAGGGGCATGTGTTACAGGGCTTCAAACTTGGGCCTTTTTGAATGCAAAGTAAGGGCTCCAACATTTTAAGCTCTCTCTCAGCCTCTCTGCATATTGTTTGATGTAGGAATATTACTCTGTCATTGCTAATCTGGGTCTGCCATTGAAAAGGGAAATCAGCCCCCCCCCCCACCAACCTTGGTGGGTGCCCCGCCCTTTAGGGAAGTTGTCACGGCTTTGGCCCCACCCTTAAGGAAGTCGTCACTGCCTCGGCCCCACCTCTACCCCTACCTCACGAATCATTGGTGTTATTGTAGCGGAAGTCCAGCCCTCAAGGACTCTTCTTCCCCTCCCACTTCCCATCCTATATAGGGGGTGACGAGGGACCCACGAGGTCTCTGGTCCCCTTTCTATTCTGGGGGAACTTTGACCCTGGCCATTTGACTGGTCAGTATTAAAGCACTTTTTCAAAGCATCTGCTGGAACTCATAAGCCTCTTCATTTCTTTGCGCCGGGCAGCTAAAATTAGGACTTCCGGACCTTTCATTTTGGCGAGCCAGTTGGAATTGCAAATCCCAGATTTCTCAAATGGCCATCGGGAATAAATTTTCCTGGAGAATTTCTGAACTTTGCAATTCCCCAACTATCCTGCCATGCGTTCAGGCCAAAAAGAGCAACTGGCCGTTTTTTTTCTAGCCGAAAAAGAAAAAAAAATGCTTTTTAACTCACCACGTGGTGAAGAAATTCACCACGCCCCAGGGCAAACTATTGTCCTCCCAGCTCCACCTGGCTGAGGAATGTAGGTCATTTACATATCAAAGAAAAATCTAGCAAATGGTTTGGAAGTCAAAAAAAAAAAATTTTTTTTAAGCATTTAAATTTCTAACTTAAAGGTTTCTTAAAAAAATTAATAAGAAAATGTTGCAAATTACTGTTGTTATTTTTGTTTGTTTTTCGGTGCACGTGAAAATTTTTAGCAGCAGAACCACTGCAAAAGAATGAGTGGCGAAGCTTAAAAAAAAAAAAAAAAAAAAGGGGAGGAAAAAGAGAAGGAGCCAAATGGTAGGGCGTTTGCCTTGCATGCAGAAAAAAAAGTGGTGTAAAAAAAATTAAAAATGTGTAATAAAAATGTGTATAATCAATCTAAATAATTATTAATATGTCTCTAGGTTAAAAAAAAATGTAAATGTTTTTAAGCATGTTCTACCAAAAGTAGTAAGTATTCATTCTTTCTGGTTTTCAACATTAATTTGTGTAACGTAAATTCCTGGTGTTTTCTGTTTAGAAAACTAAGTGAATTTCTATATTTAGAATTAAGCATAATTAAAATATTATTTTGCAATTTTTCATTATATGTTACCAAGAACATTAATATTTGTATCACAGGAGGTTTTATAAAATTGGTCATGGTTTTTATTTAAAAATGTATAAAATGTTTCGTTGCAAAAAAAAAAAAAAATTCTAAAATTATCTAAGTAATTTAAGTAATATTTGCTTTTTCTCTTCTCCCAGAACCTTTTAGTACCATTTATGTCATGGCATCATGTTGCTTTGCACAGAATACAAGCAAATGGCTTTTCTCTCTGCATGGGGAGTAGTCCTCATGCAAACAGAAAATCAAAAAAATTAGTAAGGGAACCCCATAAGCCCTCTTTCAGAGGAATAATTGGAGTTGAGGCGGTGTGACAAGCAGGCACCGGCGAGAAAACTGAAATAAATGGCCTGAGTAAGGAAATTGAAGATTTTCCTAGAAGATTATCACAGCCTGTGGGCCCTGCTCTCTCCCTCAAGCTCAGAAGAGAATTCGAGGTCAGTCTTCTTCCAAACCTGGAGAGGAGTGGAACAGACAAGTCACCTCTAAAAATTCCTGCAGAGGGTGAGTTGCCCAGCCAGAAGAACCTCATGCTGAACCGACCAACTCATCAGCCAAACCTGAGTGACTGTGAAAAAACCCTGCTGTGTCTACAACCTATCCTCAGAAAAGTTCTGTAGTAATGGGGGTGCCCCAGATGGAGATTTCTCCAACAGTGCTGTATATGTGCAAAGGAAAAAGCCAAGTTATTCAAATACCGGGTAAGGTACAAGGTAAAGGTGGAGAGAAAAACCATTTTTGGTAGCTAATTAAAATTCTAGTGGGCCTAACTTAAAACCCACTTCTTTAAAGTAACTCATGTAAAAATGCTTCTTACTAGTTGTATTAAACCAAATCATAAATTGCAAATGCAAATGTTAGTCTAACTGAAGTAACTCAAAACTGTTTATTCATAATGCTATTATGCTTTGTTTTTCTGTTAATTAATTTGTGCTTATCATTACAGACAATAAGAACAGCTATGCCATTCAAGTTGTGCTATTTACTGCTCCAAGGCCTGAGTGGGTTTAAGTAATATTCCCCTGTATAATTAATCTAATCCTTTTCAGGTGTTAAAACTGTAAAAGTAAACCAGTTAACTGCTCCTTTAGGGAAATATGAGATTTCACCCTATCTAGAGATTGAAACTGCAGTCCCCTGTCAGCCTGAAGTAGCTACAGAAGATTGATCTTCGACCACGTTCCCTCTAATAACTTCTAGGGTAATGAAATCTCTAAAGCAAAATGGTCATCAAAGAAAAAAAAAACTATAAGGGGAAAATAAAGGCCGCAGAAATTAATAAGCCAAGTTAACTACTAAGAATAACATTATGCCTATCTATCCCAGAGGTTAAAGCAGGTAGCAAAAATTATGCTTCTCTTGGTAATGTTAAAAAGTAAAACAGTCATTAATAAAAATAAAATTTCTTCATCTCTGTCTAACCCAGTGCAGGAAAGGCAACTGGAGTTTAGGGCTCTCTACCCCAACAGCTGTTTAAGTTGCAAAAAATGAAGAAAAGAAAGCAGAAACCTCCTTATTTTCGTTGTGGAATTCACAGCCTATGTGAGAAGAACTGCTGTCAAGGTGAACTGCATGCTTCCTGGGTTCACGCCTTCCATCTAAAACCTGAAAAGTGAAGCACACTGAGAATCCTCTCAAGATACGGGTCCGGCGGGCACACTTCAGCCCTAATGCACTCACTAACTCTGAAAATGCTCTCCCTGGCACTTGCTAAGGAAGGGCTCGAACTGCTTACCTCCGGTCCTCTACTTCCCATGTGTGTGTTTGGGGGGGCCAGAATGGGTGTGTAAAGCAAAACCTCAGCCTTTGCCTCCCTCTTGGGGGTGGGGGAAATTGGCCTCTGGCTGTCCCTGTCTCACTAGGTAATCTAACCTTTGCTTCTTCTACCTGTACTTATGTCAAAAGGTAATCCCGTTTAGCTTTAAATCTTCTGTTTGCTATTCATAACAGCACCAAATCTGTAAACCTGGGTCAGGTAGAAGGTACTCAGTGCTCAAAAGTCCTGCCTGATCCCTCTAGCCCAGGGTATTTACCTCCGAAATCGGATATAAATATGTGGTAAAAATTTGGCTTATGCATCCCAGCATTAGTGCTCCCCAACATTAACATCATCCCAGGAACAGAGCCCATCCCTCTGCCTAGCATACATTTCTTAGGCACTCCTAGGTCTGAGCACTCTACTGGTAGGGCTCAGAAGTTGCAGAAAAATTGGTAACTGGAAAAGCAAACTAGCAGGGCTAAACAGAAATAACAAACTCTCACAAAAGTTAATTTCAAATGTGTAAAACAAAATCAAGCACCATCAAGAGTAGCTGGCCAAGATACAAAGCTATTAAATGGTCCCTTATGGTCTTTTATGGCATGGAATTCTCCCTATCTAATACTCCTACTGGGGCCCCTCCTAAGCCTTTTTACTTCTGGTAGCCATTGGCCCATGCAGGGTTAGCTCATGCAAATAATTATGACCAGTAATATCAGAAAGTAAAGGCCCCAAAATCACATTGGCTTCTAGGATTAGAAGCCTCCAGTACAAGAAGTGGGGATTGAAAAGGGGAAATCAGCCCCCCCCCCCACCAACCTTGGTGGGTGCCCCGCCCTTTAGGAATGTTGTCACGGCTTTGGCCCCACCCTTAAGGAAGTCGTCACCTGCCTCGGCCCCCACCTCTACCCCTACCTCACGAATCATTGGTGTTATTGTAGCGGAAGTCCAGCCCTCAAGGACTCTTCTTCCCCTCCCACTTCCCATCCTATATAAGGGGGTGACGAGGGACCCACGAGGTCTCTGGTCCCCTTTCTATTCTGGGGGAACTTTGACCCTGGCCATTTGACTGGTCAGTATTAAAGCACTTTTTCAAAGCATCTGCTGGAACTCATAAGCCTCTTCATTTCTTTGCGCCGGGCAGCTAAAATTAGGACTTCCGGACCTTTCACCATCTTCTGTGGGACATCCAGCTTCTAGAATATATCTCAGGCTTTGAAATAAAAACAAAGCTGAGGACTAAAAATCTGCTCCTACCTCCCAAGAGGTAGGTCTGTTGAGGTCACTTTAAAAAAGGAGGGAAGGGGCTGGAGTGATAGGACGTTTGCCTTGCACACTGCTGACCCAGGAAGAACACGGGTCCAATCCCCCAGCATCTCATATGGTCCCCTAAACCAGGAGTGATTTCTGAGTGCAGAGCCAGGATTAACACCTGAGTGCCGCCAGGTGTGGGATATCGCCTAAAGAAGGGGAAATAAAGGACCAGTAAAATAGTTCTACCAGACATGAAGGATTTGAATCCTTCACTGAACTCACAGACCTAATCTCCTAATCTCTGGTAGAGTCAAAACACTTACACTCAGGTCCCCCCAGGATCACAGAAGCAAGATATTTTATAAATTCTTCAATAAAATGCATCTGAGCCTGCAGCTAAAATTTGCAAAGACTAGAGGTCCTCAAAAATTAAGATCATGTTTACAAAGAGTTGCAGTTATAATCTTTTCACCTGAAAGATCTCATAAGAAAATAAAAAGAAAGGAAGAAACAAATGAACAAAAGAAAGGAGGGAAGAAAAAAGGAGGAAGGGAGGAAGAAAAAACAGGACAGTTTGAAGCCACTAAGCTAAAAAGTGGCAGATCCAAGCTCTTCCTTCAGGATTTAGGGGATCCAATGATATATGTAGGTCTAATTGAAAACACTTAGTGAATTGCTAATCACCCTGCAAATGGATGCTATTGTGATTGAGATAATGCAGAGTTCAATCAATGAGGGGTAAACAGTATAATTGGCTGCTGGAAAAACCAACTTGTAGCTTCAGCCCAGGATTTCCTACTAGAGCCTCTGCACCATCTCCTGGCATGCAGGGTTTGCCACTTCTGCCTTCTTTCGCCCACATCCTTCTTTCTCTCATGCCCACCTTTCTCACATCTCCCTGGGAGCTACCCCTCTGTCTCCTGCATCACATTCAGTATCCCATAGTTTCTGAGCTCTGCCCACATAGTCTCAAAGCCACTTCCTGAGCTGTCTTTGTATCCAGCATTTAATGAGTTTCTTCCTGATCTGAGAGTGCAGCAGATAGCCATAGATCTCAAGTGGCACATTCAGAACCCTATACCACTATACTTCCCCTTTCATTCCATTTTAGACCCCATCAGTCATTTTAGTCCTTCTGAGAAACTGAACTTGGAAGCCTTCTCAGAGCCAAGACACCATCTGCCTCAGTGTATCATGTTGGGCATCTGTGGTGGTAATCCACACACACCTCTGAGGAAGCTCTAGTTCCATTTTAGTTTTAAGACCCACATGTGCTCTGGTGCCACTTCACATTCAATAGGGATCATGATCCTTTATATCCAGAAAGAATTTCATTAACTTTGAGCTCTGGAAGTTTCTTATTTCTATTTAGATACATATGATGAGGTAAGAAGTCAAAAACCCAGGCCTGCTGACCATCCTAGCTTCTTGAGTTTTTCTTTTTTGTTTCCAAATGTAGGCAATTTATTTCCAAGCTTCTGCCTACAATATCTTTGGGATGATTTTATGAAAAAGTGTGCACACTACAGGTTCATCCTTAAGGGAACCAGAGCTCTGACAAAAAATCAGGACACACATTTTTAGGATTATATAACAGAGGAAGAGGAAAAGACACAGGCTCAGAGGGTAAAGAGCAAGAAGTTAAGTCAAGGGTTATGCATCTTATCTTTTCAGGTCAGGAAAGACAGATAGTTAGGCCTTTAAGTGTGTCACTATTTTTCTCCCAGAAAATTGTCGGGTCCAAGTTGACCACCAAGTCGGCACTGAGAGTTAAAGACCACCTTCAATAATTCAAGGCACAAAAGGGAATTTATTTGGCTAGCTGAGGTTCAAGTTTCATCCAATCCTGTGGAGTCTTGACAAGCACCCCCAAATAAAATTTCCAATCAGTTTATATAGGGCTTATAAGCTTCAACAACTCAAGCATTTCATTAGTCAATACAAATAGTTTATCCTTTACCACATATATCATTAGCCTATATTAGTGCACAAATCACATCATTTTATGGAATAGATGTCCCAACTTATCTCTGACTCATCTGACTCAACTTTGTCAAGGGGGCCTTATCAGGTGGAACATTCAGGATCTACCTAGTTCCTCTATCTCAACAGAACAGATAGGGTCCTGACCTTTAAAGGGTACATTCCATGGTTTTATCTCTGAGCTTACTCCCTCTGACTAAGGGGAAGTGTTAGAGTGGAAAAATACTGCTAGTCGAGTCTGCATTTTCACTTGCAGTAAAGGTGCAGGGTCTTGGAATTACTTTGGTTTGGGCCTAGGGGGCTTTGGTTCTCATACCTGTCAGGCTGCCCAAGACTGGTGATGTAGCACCTCATTCTCTTAACTCTACACAGCCCAATCTGCAGCTTCGGGGAATGACACTGGGTGGAGATTCACCTGCCTTCTCTGCAACTGGGCAACCCCGTCCATAAAGCTTTCTTCTTTCCCCATCTCCTGGTTCTAGTCCCTGATAGATTGGGCTCAGATGAGGGAAGCTGACTTGGAGGGGAGGCAGTACAAATCTCAGACCATCTCCTTTGGAGTTCTTCTGCTACTTTGGCCAGAAATGAGGTTTGGAGTAGGACCCATGCTCTGGCAACTGTAGTCTCTAACCACCCTCTTGTGCATGAAAAGAAATAGCACATTCTCAGGCCTGGAGTCTTAAAGTCTGTAAAGTGTTCCACTGTTGTCCAAAGGAACTTGTGAGTTGGCTGTAGACTGATTTTTTTGACTTGTTCTGGAGACTTATTGCCACTAAATCCCTCCTAAAGGTTATAGGGGAGGCATAGATCCAGGCAAAGCCCATCTCCCCTCTAGTCAGCAGGGCAGAGACAGGCTGGTGTGTTTTAAGCTACAAGTTATTAGAGCTAGCACTGGCACCAGTAATCCCCTGTGAAATGTCACAGCCTACAGACAGTGAGGGAGTTTGGTAGGGAGGAAGAAAAAAGTTTCAACATGACTTCTTGTTAATACAAAGCTTGTCAAACACATCACTGAGAAATACCATACGTCTTTATTAGATTCTTTTATCTCCCCCTGAGATTGGAAGGATGCGACCAGTTGTTGCTTGGTGGAGATGTCATCATGCTGAAACTAATTAAGGCAAGGCAGGAAGCTGGATCTCGGCACTCAGGAGAACAAAACACATTTGCCACCAAAGTGGGAAAAAAAAATACATGTATATATATATATATATATATATATATATATATATATATATATATATATATATAACAAGCGAACTTTATATTGAAAAGGGCAAGTTGGAAATCTGAAAATAACTCTATAATTCTTTCTCCTCATCAGTTCACAGTGGGCACAAGGGAGCTGGCCCATCAGGATGCTGATCAGTTTCAATAGGAGCCAATCTGCTCCTCAGAAAAGACCCTTTGTTGCATTGGGCCAAGGGGTGAAGAACCACCATCTCCAAGCTTGTTCAGGGTTGTGGTCTCAGTAGCAGGCTCCATCCTATTCTAGTAATACTCTGTTCCCAACCATCTCAGCACTGTGCCCAGTGAAGAGATAAGCCACACTAAGCAGCTAGCACAAACAAAAGCAGCTCAGATGTCACCTCTTGCCCAGATCTGGACGTTCCCACTGCCATTCTTCATCTGAAGTAGGCAAAACTCTCCATTCTGTCATAATTTTCAGGTATCCAAATTTCACCTGCAGTATTATTTCCTTCTTGAATGACTTGTGAAGATGTTTTACAATGTCTTGTGCAGTGAAAACTCAGAGCGTTCAGAGAATAAAATTAAATAAGTTCCTAATGTATCATCCAGGGCACTTGGTTCTTTAGAACGAGTCCTAGAGCCACACAGACTCAGTCTGCTCTTTGGCTCATTCTCTATCCTCTCCCTAACTCTGGCTTCTCTACTTACAACACCATAGTTAGTTAGGCCAGGAGAGACCCATCTTCTCCTAGGAGTTTTCTGTGGTCACTTATTTCAACTCCTTCAGTGTTGGGACTGTCCCTTCCACAGTTATGCCATGGATATACTAGCTCAGGTTTTACTGTTTATGAAGACTGACAATTTTCTCTTCTCTACACCTGGAAGCACTTTTGGAGTTCTGCATCAGGCTTCCTCTTTGTGTTCCCAGCAGCCCCTAGTCCTGCACCTTTCAGGGCTCAGATCTTTTTGCACATCTATAGAATAAAGGAGAGATTTTATTCTAAAGCTTAAAATTTGACTTTTAGGCTAACTAAAATCTTTGGGTTAAGACACAAACCACCCATTTTCTTAAACCCCTCTTCACTTTCTCTCTGCACTCTAATTATTCTTGACAAAATATTATACATATCTGAAAATATGTTCATGACAATCATCCGGAAATCTCAGAGCAGTGGACTCCTATTCTGGAGGCATGTAGAACCCCATTCAAATAAAAGATCTATTCTTAGCTATGTACTTTCAGATAAAATTGTCTCAGAGACCAAAATGAGTCAGAGGAAGAGGGATAATCATAGAATGATCACACTCATTTGTTGTATTAATAATAGTGTAATAGTAATCAAAGACAATAAAGAGTAGGTCCAGGAGGATCTGTCCCTGGCAGGGAGCTTGACATGAAGGGGGGGTGAAGTTAGGGCAGGAAGGGATCACTACAATCATGATAGTTAGAAATGATCATTCTAGACAAGAACTGTGGTTTTTTGTTGTTTATTTGGGGGGAGAACTGTGTTTTTAAAGGAAGGAAACTGACATGCATGAAGCCCCTTCCATAACAATATTGCAAACCACAGTGTCTTTAAGGAAGCAAACAGATAAATTAAAAATATGTTCACAGGAGCAGTTAGGGGGGAAATGGAGGGGAGGGCAAAAGAAGAAATTGGGGACATTAGTGGCAAGAAATGTGCATTCATGAAGGGATGGGGTTTGGACACTGTATGTCTGAAACTCAATCATGAACAAATTTCTAGCTATATAACATGTTGATTCAATTAAAATGTTATTATAAGTGATAAGTTAAAAATCATATAAAAATAGTTTGTCTTGGTGTCCTCTTATGAACAAGGCGCCTAATAAAATGTTATAAGTCATTGGAGATAATTTCATGTAAAATTTAGCATGTAAAAAACAGCACAGGTCAAGTGCTTAGACATAGAAATACACATTAACATGCTACCTAGCTCCCTCATCCAACTAGAATAGCCTTCTCATCCCACTTGGGGGTGACTTTACCTTAGAACCAGCATCTTACTAAACCTATAGGCTAATTTTCCAACTTGTTCTTAACCTTTCAGCAACTTCACACCAAGGGATGATGCCAAGCTGTTGCTTTTCTCTCACTACATTGGATACTACTCATTCTCAGGACTCAAACTTTGGTATATTCTATGATGGCATCATCATCATTTTCTACCTCCATATGTTCCCATATTGCCCTGGGATTTTTCCTGCCTTGAGTACCCATGAAACCACATCCATGCATCTAGCCTGAAACTTTATGAGTTCCTATCCATGCACCAAATTTTTTGACTGTGTGGCCATAGACCTCATTTCTTCCTTCTAGGTTATGCTAGATACTAGGTACTAGATACTAAGAGATCTAGTTTCTTTTCTATGGAACTGTCTATGGACTCAAGGAATCCATAGAGACAGCTTTTAGAACAATACTCGACACCCCTCAAGGCCAAGATGAGTTCAGTCTATTTGTTATTTTGATTGGCATGTGCAGTGACAAACCTCCTTTCTAGGTTCCATACATGCCTCTGGGCTCCTCCACCCCCCCCCCCCATCACAATGCTTGCACCTAGTTAATGCTGCTGTCTCTTACCTAACTGCTTAGTTCTGCCACCTTGAGACTCTGAGATTGCATTTTCCTTCAATATCACATTCCATGATCACATCCAGTTGGCTAAACTCAAAAAACATCCTCCCCAACATGTCTCATGTCATACCATTCTCCTCCCTCTCACTAGACCTGCCCTCATCTCTTTCCTGCTCTTCCCACTTCTACCATTTCCATGGAAATCCCATTCTCTGCATCACAGCCAGAGTGATTAAAAACAACATAAATCAGAACATATCACCCCTTCCCACTTAATAAATTCTGATGGAACCAAAATCACCTAGAATGAGTTTTGAACACATGCCTGGATTTTCCAAACTTTGCACAGCTGGGGGTTTTCTTGTGGATAAATCCCCCAGAATTCCCCCAGTTCCAGATCCTGAACTGCTTTTGGTTTCTTAAAGGTGCCCCCAAGAAAGCACCTCTTTCCTGAGATGACCTGCCCCCGATATTCTTATGGTTCATTTTTCACTCTATTTGTCTCCTTCCCCTGTAATATAATGGAAATAATCTTGCTCCCAACCCCTATAACTTAACTCTGCATTGGCTGCATTATGCAACTTCCTTGGAATTCTCATAGAAATATTTAATGTTTGATATCTTTTCTTATTCCAAACAGGAGAAAGAGAAGGGGTGTTACCCTACAGCAGTGTCCAGTGATCAGGTGGGCATAAGCAATTATTTATTCAAAACATGGATTCCCCTGGTCAGGCTGAATTTTTCTTCTCACTGTTCTCATAGTCTGATTTATTCTTAATAACCATTAATATATGTAACCATCACCCTTCCTAAATGTAAACCTTGCAAGGGAAGATTTCATATCCTAATAGTTTTATCTCTTTTCTGTTTTGCCTTTATATCACACAGCATTTGAGAGTATTCCTTGCAAATGGTAGAGGCACCAGAAATGATTATTCATTTATCTGCTGGAACTGAATCCCACACATCATCTCTCCTGGAACTTCAGGGGATTAAAAGACACATTTCTGATAAAGGATTCCATGACCTAACTACAGACTTTAAAATGATTAAATTGTTCTGCCACATATTCCCACTGAAGCACAAGTATGCACTTGGTGCAGGCAGGCACACACACACACAGCGACTCACATACATGATGAAGCACATGGGCATAACCAGAGTAAATCACACAGGGGGAGAGTAAATCACACAATCAGTAAAACACAGTAAACACACAGTGCATCCCATTCACAGTGAACCACACACAGTGAATGACACAATCACAGTAATCAAATCCATACATGTACACTCAGAGTGCATCACACACAGTGAGTCATAAACACAGTTACAATATGCACAGTGAACTACACACAGAAAATTACATGCAGAGACACTCATACTCACAATGAACTACATAGGGTGAGTCACACAATCACACACATAGTGGATCATATACAGTTACTCATGCACATAATGGATTACGCACAGTAAAACCACACACAGTAAATCACACAGTTACTAATACACACAGTGAATCATGTACATGAACATTCACTGTAAATAACATACACAGTAAATCACTTACACAGTTGAATCACACACACACAGATGCATATGCACAATGGATCACACACATGAAGGCTCATAGTGAATCATATCCGGTGAATCATACGTACATTCATACTAACAGTGAATAACACAAACAGTGAATCAGACACGGTGTATTATACACAGTGAATCAGACATACAGGTGAATCACACACCAAGATATTACACATATGTACATATAAACAGAATCATACAAACATAAAGAATCTCACACACAGCTAACACACAGAATGAGTCACATTTGTGATTCTTATACACATATGCACACATCCTTATTTTGAATCAGAGACAGGGCAGCCACATATTTTTAATAAATCTTTCCTTAAGCACCATGATTACAAGCATGTTTGTAGTTGGGTTTCAGTCAGAAACAGAATAACCCCCTTCATCAGTGCAACATTCCTGCCACCAATGCCCCCTCCTCTCCTAACCCTGACTGTATGTGCGATGAACATTCTACTTCTCTCATTCTTTAACATTGTCGAGCTTGTTGTTAGTATAGTTATTTCCCTAACAGCATTCTCCACTCTTTGTGGTGAGCTTCAAATTGTGAACTGGTCCTTCCAGCCCTTCCAGCCTTTAACTCTATTGTCTCTAGACTTTATTACAGTAATATCTTTAATTTTTCTTAAAATTCATAGATGAGTGAGACTATTCTGTGTCTCTCTCCCTTGGACTTATTTCACTCAACATAATAGATTCCTTTACATCCACATATAGGAAAATTTCATGACTTCATCTCTCCTGACGGCAGCCACATTTCTTATTGTGTCTTGTCACAATGTCAAAGAAATACTCCCATGCTTTGGAAACATCTGAGCTCACTCCTTCTGAGGCACCAGATCCTCAAAGCAAACAATGGCCTGCGGGTTATTCTTCTTTTTCTGAGAACACTGTTGAGTAACACAGAAAAGCTAAACAAAAAAACCTGTTGCTGGGCAGTAAATTAAAAATAGATCTGTGCTAGTAAAGATAAATCAGGAGCTTTAATACTCTTCCCCTGAGCCAGGTACCTTGAAGGAACACAGGACGGGTGTTTCAGCACTGAAGTATTGGTTAAAAAGCTGTCCTTTCAATTATAGTTGGGCAATTTCTTTCCTTGCTGGCTGTATTTTTTTTTTTTTTGTTATCTATCTGGAGACTTAAAAAGACACAGGAAAATAAATTCTGGTTCCATTAAGCACATGCAATGGACTTGCATATTTGTTCTTATCTGTGACCTCTACCTTTCCATCATCCCAGCCTTCCCTGCCTCATACAATTGCAGCCCCAGAAAGGGTTTATGGTGACTCTAGGCACTGATACTAATCTAATTCTTTATAATTGCAATTTATCATCATGTGGTTCCTCTGCTTTTTGATGAACCTCTAATGCCTGTATCACCCCCATCCCTATAACTACACATCTGGGCTGGGATACTCTTATTTCTAAACTCAGTGGGTTGTCAAAGAAGCCAGCCACTCATCTCCACAGTGCCAATGAATCGGGCACAGCAAAGACTGTCCAGGGTGCAAGACTATGAGTTTGCATGAGGTTAGCACTACTGAATGCTCGTGCCTTCATTTGGAAACAAGTGCAGGTCCCTGCTGATATGAATCAATATTTAATAATTGAGAGACACATTTATATGTCCAGGATGGAGCCTCCATTCCAGCCTCTCGGGAACAGGTTCTTGGCAGCAACATTATACCAGCAGCATCTCATCACATCTGGGGCTGACTCCTCTGGTGATTCCTATTTTTATCAGAAGCCCCATCCACTTTGAAAATGCATAACCAATATAATGAGTGAACCCTCCAAAGACGCTGCCTCCCCCAAAGTGCTTAGGGATGGCTCCAGTTCATAAAGGCAGATGAAGAAATTGCCTTACTAGTGGGGGTTGAGAGGGAGGGAGGTTGCTCAGCGGACCAGACGAAGCAGGAAGAACTTCATTGCATTGCAAAAACAGAAGCTCATGTGGGTTCTGAAAACAGGTTACTCAGATCCGGGTTTTTTTTTCCCTTAGGTGTTCTGATTCTTGACTCTATGTAACCAGGATCTGGCCACTATGTTCAGCTTTGTCCTCTACAGTAGGAAGGATGTGGACCTGTTGGCTTTTTTTCTGTCTTGCACTATTAGTTATGGGACTTGGTGCTTTTCTGTTGAGTATGCTGGGTTGCTGTCCTGGACATGGCCGGCTCTTTTGCAGTATTCCTAGTCTTTTCTCAGAAGCATTTCATTACCCTTGCCCCCATCTCTTAAGTCCAGACAAACTGGGATATCTCTAGTCTTGGGCAGGGTACAATTGCCTGCCTCTGTCTCTCCTCTGTCCAATGGCAGGGTTGGTGCAGACAGTCTCCTGGATCTCCTTCCGGGGGGCTCTGGCTCTCTGGCTCTTGGTAATCTCTGCACCTACCATCCCAAGCCTTCCTGACACTTCTCCTTAAGTTACTGTTCCTATTGGCTTTGTTTTCCAAGCAGAGACTCCCCTGTTGTGTATCTCGCTTCTCAACCTGGCTCGCCCCATCTCCTCGCATCAGGACTCCAGGTTGCCCACTGCAAAGGCAGATGCCCCACACATCGCCCCTTTTGGCTCTGGCCACTGCTCCCCGAGAACCGGAGAGAGTGCAGGGTGGCAGCGACTGGGTTCCTGGCCTAGGTCTGTCTGCTGATCCCCTCTTACTGTCCCCTGGCGCTTACTTCTGGTAGTGCAGGGGCAGCTGCTGAATGGCTCATTACCCTGGCCTGGGCGAATTCATCAGGGAGGAGCCAGCCGCATTCCGCTGTGAATCCTTCCATTGGCTGAGAGTGAATGCATTAATCTGGGGCTATTAGAGTCTTTTTATCAGGCTGCCGAAAATATACTGCCTTTCCAAAGCATACTGAGCAGACTTTCCACTCCAAAGGGATTTGTGGGTGGGCATCACTCTATTGGCACCAACTAAACCGCAAAGAGAAATTGGAAGCGGACTGGGTGAGGGCAGGAGACTACCGAGGTCCTGATGCTTCTAGACTTTTCCTCTTGTTTTTTTTTTTTTTTTCTCTAGCATACCTTTTTTCCTTATTTTTCTTTTAAAAGAAGAACGCTCTGAGTACCTTTCTTCCCAAGTGGATACAGAAAAGAGGAATGAGTTCTGGCTAGGCTTCCAAAGTAGCACTTTGCCTGTGGGATCCCACGGGGTGCAAGGATAGAGTCCCCTTTAGGGCTGGCACATAGCAGAGCTGGCAAAGAGATTGAGTGCCGATATTGGTGTGTGAGTTGTACCGGGGCTTGCACACACCGGGACAAAGGTCCCAAAGTCCTCTCTCTCCCCACTGGCCATCTTCACATACTCATTCCTCTGATCTAAGATGAAAGCCATGGCTCTGTTATAATCAAGGGGACACCAGAGCCAGGACAAAAGAACGTGCCTCTTGACCCTGGTCTGTGTTAGGGGCCAAGGGGTGTATGTCAGGTCTCTCTGACTCTATAAAGAAACAATCATGACTACTGGGCTCTAGGGATTTTGGTGGAAATCAAATTAAACCATCTATTTTAATGTGTTTTTATATCAATCAAGAAATAAACAAATCTAAGAGGCATAGCCTTAAGGCCAGTGAAACAGAATTTTATTTGGAGCTGAGGACTCTAAGATGTGTCTCTCTCTGCTGCTCTGATCTGGAAAAATTTGCTGTGGCCTGTGTGTGTGGGTCCCAGGGCAATGAGATGTCAGAGGCACGTAGATAGGAGAAGGCTAAGGAATGGGTCTCTTTTGGGCTGGATTTCCAAGGAGGAATCAGGCTGTTAGTATGGGAAAATGTGGGCTGGGAGGGAACTCAAAGGACTGGAGCCCAACCCTACAAGCATGTAACTCCAAGATGGATCTCTGAGCACTATGGGGTGTGGGCCTGGGAACTGTCAGAACCTATGGGCCCAAGCAGCACTCCACAATGAGTACTCAGTATTGAGCACTCAGCACTGGCCCAGAGTAGTGCTGAGCACTGGCCAAGTGAAAACTGACAAGTCAGTTTGACTGAATATTTCATGGGCCTCCTTCACATTGCTTGGGAGGCTTCTCCTTTCAAAGTGAAACACAAACAAAATGGTCAATCCCCTTTCCCTTCTAGTTGCTCTAACCCCTCGTTTTTTGACCATTCCTTGCAGGAAAGTCTGTGCAGAATGCAGTGAGTGGATTCACACAAAATTCAGCCAAGGGCCAGACCTGAGGTGGCTGAGGCCAGAGCTCTGTGGCCATTCCTGGTCCCCATTGCTCTTTTGGTGTTTCTTTATTTTGCTCTTTAACAAACTGGAAATCAAGTGGACTTCCCCCAAAGTCTGGGATTTATTGATTTTAATCATCCTCTTAACCACAGAAGGCAGAACTCTTTTGACTTGGCTTCATTTTCCCACAATCTCTCATCTCTTCAGTGGGAAAGAGATTAATAGGCAAGAGTGGCCATTATTTCCCACTCAAGTTCCCTTGCAGCTGGCTGCTTTTAAGTGGCCCAATCCACTATCTAGCTGAATGCAAAGCAGGGACTGAGAAGATCCAGATTCCAAAAGCAAGTAAAAACCATTGATGCTACAGGTCCTATAGCTCTTCTGCCCTCATACCAGACTCCTACCAGCTCTAGCAAAGCTGTGCTCCTAGGGAGCCCACTGGCAACCCTTCCCAGACCAAAGCTCTGGCTCCTACAGCTGGTGATTATGAGAAGCAACAAGGAGTGGATATTACTAGAATCTTCAATAATGCAGGTATTTTACGCTATGGAGCCAAAGTAGCAATGGCTGGCAGTATGTTTTGGTGGGAATTACCAAGGCCCACTTCTATCGAAAAGGAAGAAAATGTGTAGTCATATCATAGTCTCATTTGGGGTGTGTTTTTCTTTAAGCAAGCACTAAAGAAATTCTGCGTGTTAAAAATGCAGGACTCGTATCATAAGGATGTTCCAAAAGAAGAGAACTACTCTTTCAAAAGAGGAATGAGAAGAATGCACACGCGTGCATGCACACACACACACACACACACACACACACACACACACACACTTATTAGCTCTTAAAAACATGTGCTCACCTTTGTGCTTCTTTCATTTTTTTTTTTTTTTTTTGGAGTCATCCTCTAAAATACCAGGCTTTACTCCTGGTCCTCTGCTCAGATCACTTTTGGTAGTGTTCAGGGGACCCTGTGTGTACGCCAGGGATCAAACCCAGGTAAGACTTGCAAGGCAGGTGTCTTAATACCTGTACTGTCTCTGCAGCCCATATGTATGTTTCTCTAAGCATATGTGTCAGCCTGTTTATACTTGTAGACATGTGGAAACAGAGATCTGGACACACACACACACACACACACACACACACACACACACACACACGTCCAAAAAGAAAGGGGAAAGGCAGTAGAGAAGCAGAGAATAAAGTTGTTAAACATGCAATTTCTTCCTGACTTAAAGGATTTCATGCTTTGTTTCCCATTTTCATCAAGAGAGTCTAATTTGACAGCACCAAGCACAGACCTCAAACTTGTTCAGAAGAAGTGAGAGGGAAACAGATCAAATAGTACTATAAAACTGTCACAATGTGGAAAAATCTCAGGGACAAATCCTCAGCAGTGGTGGGGCAGAGAACAATTAAGTCTTTGAGTCAACAGAAATTAAAAAAACAAAAGACATGCTGAGGACAGAAGACTCAGGAACTTAGGTTTTGTGCAAACTGAGCCTCTAAAAGTGCAAATCTGTGTTTCTTAAAGGCACAGGCCATTGGCTGAACTGCGTTTCTCTGATGATTGACTTCCTGAAACTGAACACTCTTTGCCAAAAAAAAAAAAGACATGAAATTGATTATTTTGGGGGAAAGGGAACCCCTCCTTTGAGGTACTTAGGGGACCTGGAGTTACTTAGGGTGACTGTTGGCTAATCAGGACAGATGGCTCAGTGCATGGGCCTGAGAAAGTATTGCTGCTTGGGCACTTTGATGCCAGGGGTTACTACAACACCCAAGATAGTGTTCAGGGACCAGCAGAGAAAACCCATCTATCCTTAGGGTCTGTGCTATGCTCGGGAGCTGTATTCAGGAGGTCATGGGATGCCAAGGATAGAACCCAGGAGTGATAACCATTGTGCTGTTTTCAGAATCTCAAAGCATGTGGGTTTTTCTTTTTTTGTACTCTCCCCCTCAAAAAGCTTGTGTTTTATAATGTTACGAAGAAGGCAGCAATTAGTTTGAGGCAAGGTTTGTGACTTTTGTTTGTTTACTTAAATAGTGAGAGAAAGTCTCCATATCTCCTTAGAACTAAAGAAAACATAAACCTTCCCAGCTCTCTTGAGGCACATGGACCTTTGGGGAGCAGCCACTGGGTTTGTAAAGGTAATAGCTGCTATTTGGGATCTATCCACAGCCCACTGGCTCTTTCCCTTAATGATGATTGCAAATTTGGCTCCAGAGTCCTATAAGTATGATACCTACACATCTGCAGTTCCTACAGCTTCTACTCCAGAGAAAGAGGGGAGGGGGTGGTCTCTTTCCAGAATTGTGTGAACATTTCCAGCAAACACCAAGTAGAAATAATAAAAGTTGGGTGACAGGTTTTGGGACCCTTGAAGCCTTTATTAGACATGGCTAGTGGAACCAGTGGGTATACCTCATTCTGCTCACCTTCAGGGAGTCATGATGTTAGTGTGGTAGTGATGTAACCATTCCCTATACCTCGTTGATTGCCTGGTGGCACAGAAGAGGCAGGAGCAAGAAAGGAAGAGACAATGCAAGAGCACACATGGAAGCCCCAGGAGCTGATGACAAAGGTGACACTTGCTGCCAGCTTCACCATAGGAGGGACATGGACTAAGAGAAATAAGGATTCAGGGAAGGGGGTTAGGTTGTCATGTGATCATGGGTTTAGGTTTCATAGAAAAGGGAAGAATTTCCAGCTCAAGAGACAATACACTGGTGTTTGTGTGTCTGTGTGTGTGTGTTTGTGTGTGTGTGTGTTTGATTTGCACAAGGCCTACCTGGATTTGATCTCAGACATCTCCTATGGTCCCCTGAGCACTGCCAGGAGTGATTTCTAAAGCAGAGCCAGGAGTAAGTCCTGAACATAGCTGGGTGTGGCCCAAACTCCCACCCACCAAAAGAAAAAAGAAAAGAAAGAGAAGGAAGAAAGGTAGAAAAAGAAGAAAAAAGAAAGACAAAAGAAAGAAAGAAAGAAAGAAAGAAAGAGAAGAAAGAAAGAAAGAAAGAAAGAAAGAAAGAAAGAAAGAAAGAAAGAAAGAAAGAAAGAAGGAAGGAAAGAAAGAAAGAAAGAAAGAAAGAAAGAAAGAAAGAAAGAAAGAAAGAAAGAAAGAAAGAAAGAAAGAAAGAAAGAAAGAAAGAAAGAAAGAAAGAAAGAAAGAAAGAAAGAAAGAAAGAAAGAGAAGAAAGAAAGAAAGAAAGAAAGAAAGAGAAGAAAGAAAGAAAGAGAAGAAAGAAAGAAGAAAGGAAAAAGAAAGAAAGGAAGAAGAAAGGAAGGAAGGAAGGAAGGAAGGAAGAAGAAAGAAAAAAGAAAGGAAGAAAGAAAGAAATAAAGAACGAAAGGTAGGAAGGAAGGAAGGAAAAGGAAGGAAGGAAGGAAGAAGGAAGGAAGGAAGGAAGGAAGGAAGGAAGGAAGGAAGGAAGGAAGGAAGGAAGGTAGGATGGATGGTTGGAAGGATGGAAGGAAGGAAGGTAGGAAGCAAGGAAGGAACGTAGGAAGGAAGGAAGGAAGGAAGGAAGGAAGGAAGGGAAACTAGATGACAGGAGAAAAAGAAATTGAGGTTCCATTTGAAAAAGAATATAAGGAGGCTGGCTTTTACCTCACAAAAGGTGGCAGTTATCTAAGAATTCTAAGCAGCAACAAGATCAAAATTGGCTCGAGTTCTCTTTGTTGCTGTAGTTTTGTTTTGTTTGGTGTTATACCCATTCATGGTTACAGCTATTCTGGATCTTTGCTCTGTGTGTGTGGCTTCGGGCAATGATGGAAAGACCATGAAAGTGCCTATAATCAAACACATATCTCCCACATGTAGAAAACATGTGCTCCATTTCTTTGAGTTATCTCCCTGGCCTAAAAATTGTTTTACTTTGGTAAGACAATGCTAGTAGCAATCTAGACTGCCTATTCAGGAGAATGCTGATAAGAGGGAGATGATGTTCCCACCAGCATGAATCCCATAGTGACCTTCTATCAATTGCCTCTATTGATATAGTACAACTCCATGTTTATAACTTCTCAGTTAATCCTTACCACAACCCTAAATCTTCCTATGCACTTGATGTTACATATAACATCACATAAGAGCTAAATCACATAAGAGTTAAATTTGGTCTTTAAGCTGATATTTTAATGATTTGAACACAAGTCTTCTGCCATTGGAATGGTATTTTAATGATTTGAACACAAGTGTTCTACCATTGGAATGGCAGTTGATACCTCAGCCTAGTTTGAATTTTTAAATGCCCTCTTACAAATGATAGAAGGCTGCTCTAAGAGAAGAGAGGAGGGAGCAGTATAGAGTTAAAGGACATTACGTAGATAAATTGCAAGACTTAGTGGCTTGCAAAAGCAACAACAGCACAATAGATATATACCAGAAAGAAAACAAGGAACTGACAGAGTGTTTGGGAGATGTCTGTGTTGATTGACTAAATGTCTATTTTTGTGTTCTGTTGATAGGAGAAATGCCAGTTGAAAAGAATCACTCCACAGGATAAGCAGCTAGTATCTACCGTTCTTTTCAGCTACTGCTGATTTAGATTTGGAACCTTCTTCCTATGTTTAAAACACAAACAAAACATAGTGCTCAGTCGAGGTCAAAGAATTGAACACTTAAAAAATTTTTTTGCACTCTTTTACCCTAGTAATTAGAAAATCAATTGATCTCTGTTACTGGCTGCACCTGCCATGGAATTTGACTCTCTAGCAAATGAAGAAAAGAGGCAGAGGCAATTTTGAATTTATTCCCTATTGCTCAGAGATGCTAGAAGGGGCACAGTGGTTTCCCCCAAATGATGCGTTTATTAGTTGGGGTGGCTGCAATCATGCATAAAATTCTTCCTGCAACAATTTTTTTCTCCCCTGTGTATTGACTCATTTCCCAGTTTTGAGTCAACCCTTTACCAATTCTATGAGATCTCTTTTATACTTGCAATCACTTTGATATCTAAGTCAATCTCTCCTGGTCGAAACTAAGAACCTTGTTAGGTGTAGATGACAGAAATGTTAGAATCTGTTGGATTTAATTTATTAGCAGGACATACAACTCAAAATACTCAATAAATAACTTGTAATCACTTATGTATGTGGAAAACAGACAGGTATTTTCTAGATCTGCTGAGTGACCAAATCAATATTGTTTCACTAATGGTGTGTTGAATATCCCTTAGGGGGTAGGAAGAGGCTCAATGGAACCCAGAATAGTGTCAAATTTATGGCTTATGAGGAAATATGTGTGACTTAGAAAAGGGCAAACTAAGATGAAGTTTTATAGTATGAAGGTGGAGGAAATAAAGAGAGTTGGTCTCATGAAAATTAAGAAAAATATTAAAAAGGAGAGCAGAGGTAACTGCAGTCAAATTTAGAGAAAGAATATAGGCAAAACATCAATGACATTTGGTCATTAGATACAACTGGTATCCTTATAAGAGTTTCCAATTTGTTTTCTTGTGACTCATTTTGAAGTTCTCAAGTAGTTTAATTTATAGCTTTTGATAATGAACCATATATATATACGCAAGTGCTAAACCAATTCTTCTTCAACCAAACATCCTTTTTTGTTTTTTTCTTTTCTATTATCAAATGAGATAATTCTTAGTAAGATATTCAGAGCGGTAGGGCATTTGCCTTGCACGTGACTGACCTAGGATGAACTGCAGTTCGATCCCCCGGCATCCCATATAGTCCACCCCCAAGCCAGGAGTGATTTCTGAGCAGATAGCCAGGAGAAACCCTTGAGCATCACCGGGTATGGCTCAAAAACCAAAAAAAGGATATCCATTATTTAGCTGGAGCTAGTGCAACAGAAATTAGTGTGTTGGGAGGGGGGTGGTGGAAGGAGGTAAGCCCAGTGATAAAGTTTTAACTGTTTTAACTTTTCATTCCATAAGGATAAGTAGAGTGTAAAGTGACAATAGTACAACTGGAGCCTGTGAATGGATGTTCAGACCCATGCTGATTAGTCACTCCACTATTTGTGTTGGATTTCAGCTGATCAGAAGACAAATTCTGGAGAACTTTGAGAGGATTTGCTTTGGTTTGTTTTGTCTTTCTCCCCTGGGCTTAGAAGCCTACACATTTGTAGTTCTGGGATCAGGGGCCAACTGGAACTACTTATCTAGGGAAAGCTTTGCAGTTGTATAACATTTCTATCTGTAAGCCTTAGCTTAAACATTTTCTTTCCATTTCCCTCCTTCTTTTGAAGTTTGTGTTTTACTTCTTGGCTAATCACTGCCTATAATAATAACCCATTGCTATTTAGTAGTTCCTTTAAAAGTCCTGTTTGATTGTACATGACTGTTAACTTCGCTCTGTGTTCCAAAAGACTTGCTAATCATCTTTAACCATCTTTCAACTGGATTATTTTTCCTCTTTAAAGATGTTTCAATTCACTTTCATCTTCACAGATTATGCAGTAATTTATCAGACGTGAATGCATGAAACAAGTGAAAGTGGAATTTCATCATGACTAAATTTTCTTGCTTCCAAACCACTCTGAACCTCTTTCAGACTTGAACAGTCATAAAAATGGTCAGGGCACTTTAAGGAGATTCAGGATGAGGATTATGTAGTCCAGTAATGTCCTATAACATTGTAGAAACCTACTCTGATTAGTATTCTTTTATTTCTTTATCATAATCATTTTATGATAAAGGAACTGAGGTAAAAGGCCAAAGAATATGTCATGGCCAGTTTGATTTAATAATCTCCTGACAGCTCCCAGTGAGTGCATAACTATCTACTGTGCCATCTAGCAGTTCTGTCAGGGAATTTTCCCATTCATATTTATTTTCCTGTTGCACCAAACTGTCACCAAGTCCCATGGGCCATTGCTTCTTTGAAGAATTATTTGGTCACAAAATATTCTACCCTGTTGGTCTGCCACTGTTGCTGCTATGAATTACCCCACCCGAAAGAGCTGAAAGCACATAAGCAGAGGTGAGCTGACCCTGCCCTCAAAGAGCAGAGCCTGATCTGAGGCAAGCAGAGTTGCACATGGGGCCATCTTGATCTGCCATGGCTGCTACTGTGAACCACCCTACCTAGAAGAGTTTCTGATGGCAACAGAAGAGAGTTGACCCTGCTTATGAAGGTTGGTGCTAGGGAACAAACATCCAAGTAAAGAACTCCCTAAAAAAAGTTGGAGTGGCCATATTAATAACAGATAAATTTTTGGACAGTTGAACCAGGATAATCTAGTATATCTAAACAGAACAATTACTGTTGAAAAATTAAAATGGTAACTTTAGACTTAAAAAACTAATAAGGTACAAAGATGGATATTTGGGGGGGTTGTTTGTTTTTGTTTTGGGGCCACACATGGTGATGCTCAGGGGTTTACTCCTGGCTATGCACTCAGGAATCACTCCTGGCTTGGGAGACCATATGGGATGCCAGGAAATCAAACCATGGTCTGTTCGTGGCTAGCCATGTGCAAGGCAAATGCCCTACCACTGTACCACTAGTCCAGCCCCAAAAATGGATAATTTGTTATAATCAAGTTATATGTGCAACAGGAAGAAATCATAATCCTAAACATATATGCACCAAATTAAGGACCAGCAATATATTTAATACAATTGTTGACAAACCTGAAAAAATACATCAATAACAACACAATAAGAGTAGGAAACATCAACATTACCCTGTTACCCCTTGATAGATTAACTAGGATGAAACCAAACAAGCATATACTAGCTCTAAAAGGAGAATTGTAAGTGGCTTAGTATATATATATATATATATATATATGGCTCTCAACTCCCATAAAATTGGATACACATTCAATGTATTTAGTAATATGTATTCAGAATGCACATGGGTCATTCTCCAGGATAAACCACATGCTGGCCCATAAAACATATCTCCATAAAATCAAGATAGAAATGGTATGAACTACCTTCTCAGGTCACAAAGTATAAGTGAACTACAAAGGAATACAGAGGAAAATTTTTAACATGTGGAAATTAAATAGTTCATTACTGGACATCCAGTGACTCAGAGATGAAATCAAAGAGATTAAAGGATTCTTGGAAACAAATGCAAACAAAGACAAAAATTATCAGAATTTTTTAGAACAAAGTAAAAGCAGTACTAAGAGGAAAATTTATACCTTTGCTAGCAACATTAGGAATAAAAAGGAGATTACATGAATAACTTAATGACATGGCTTATAAAATTAGAAAGTGATCAAATGAACGAAAATAGGTAGGCAGAAAGAAATAACAAAGCTTAGAGCAAAAATTAATAAAATAAAAATCCCAAAAAACAATCCAAAAGATTAATGAAAGCAAAAATTGGTTCTTTAAAAAATAAACTAGATCCATAAACCACTAGCAACACTCACAAAGAAAGGAAAAGAGAGAAATTTAATAAACCAGTTTAGAAGTGTAAAGTGGAGATTACTACAGATATTATAAAGATTCAAAGGGCAATCAGAGACTACTTTGAGAAACTCTATACCACAAAACATGAAAATCTGAAAGAATTGGTTAAATTTTTGGACAGTTGAACCAGGATAATCTAGTATATCTAAAAAGAACAATTACTGTTGAAAAATTAAAATGATAATAAAAAGTCTTCCCCAAAAGAAAAGTCTAGGCCCATATGAATACACTAGTGAATTCTTCAAACCTTTCCAGAAGACCTAATATGAATAATTTCAGGCTTTTCCAGGAAATTGAAGAAACAGAAACACAAATACTTTTTACAAAGTTAACATTAAGCTGATACCAAAAGCAGAGAGAGAAAATGTACAGATTAATATCCCTGTTCACACAGATGCAAAATCCTCAACAAAATCCTACCAAGTAGGATCCAATGCTTCATCAAAAAGGTCATACACAGTGACAAGGTAGGTTCATTCTAGGGATGCAAGGATGGTTTAATATACATTAATTACTCAACATATCAAGAAAAGAAAAAATAAAAACCATATGACCATATAAATAGATGCAGAGAAAGCATTTGATAAGGTCCAACACCCATACATGATAAAAACTCTCAACAAGATGGGAAGGAACTTTTTTCAATAAAGTCAAGCACATTTACAACAAGCCCATAGCAAATATTATATATAATGAAGACAAAATAAAAGCCTTTCCTCTAAAATCTGGTATAAGGCAAGGGTTCCCCATCTTGCCACTCCTGTTTATTTATCTTCTTAAAAATCTTTATTTATTTGATTGATTGGTTTTTGGGCCACACCCAGCGGCACTCTGGGGTTACTTCTGGCTCTGTGCTCAGAAATCACTCTTGGCAGCCTCAGGGTACCATCTGGGATGGTTGGAATCAAAACAGGTCCCTCCCAGGTTGGCCACATGCACAGCAAACACCCTACAGCTGTGTTTTCTCTCCAGCCCTTTGTCACTCCTATTTAACTTAGTAGTGGAACTACTTGCCAGAGCAATTAGGTAAGAAAAAGATATCAAGGGTATCCAGATAGGAAATAAATAAGTCAAGCTCTCACTGTTTGTAGATGACATGATACTATATTTAGAAAACCCCAAAGATTCTACCAAAAAGCTTATAGAATAAATAGATTCATATAGCAAAGTGGCAGGCTACAAAATTAACATGAAAAAATCAATGTTCTTTTTATACACAAATAATGTTAAAGAGAAATGGACATTAAAAACAAACCCATTCCCAATAGTGCCAGACAAACTCAAATACCTTGAAGTCAATTTAAATAAAGAAGTGAAGGACCTCTACAAAGAAAACTGCAAAACACTGCTTCAAGAAATAGAGGTGGACACAAGGAAATGGAGACACATTACCCTATTCATTAATTAGGAAGATAATATTAAAATGGCAATATGTCCCAAAGCACTATACAGGTTTAATACAATTACTATAAAAATACCTATGACATTCTTCAAAGAAGTGGATCAAGCAGTCCTGAAATCATTTGGAACAATAAAATTCCAATAATTGCTAAAATAACCCTTAGGAAAAAGAAGATGGGAGGCATCTCTTTCCCTAATTTTAATTTGTACTACAAATCAATAGTTATGAAGACAGCATGGTATTGGAATAAAGACAGACACTCTTATCAATGAAATGACTTGAGCATTCAGAAAAGTTTTCCCAGACATATAATCAATTAATCTTTGATAAAGGGACAACAAATGCAAAATGAAGCAAGGAAGGACTCTCAACAAGTGGTGTGGGACAACTGTCAGCCACATGCAAAACAGGGAAATCAGATCTCCATTTAACACCAGGCACAAAGGTCAAATCAAAAAGGTATTAAAGACCTTGATCTCGAACCTGGAATCATAAGGTATATTGAAGAAACACATATGTAAAACACTCCATGACATTGTGAATAAAGACATCTTCAAGGATGAAACACCGCAGTCCAAACAAATGAAAGCAGAAATAAACATATGTGACTACATTAAACTGAGAAGCTTCTGCACCTCAAGGGTAATAGTAACTAAAAACCAAAGGCCTCCCACAGAATGGGAGAAACTATTCATTCCATACCCATCAGATAAGGGACTAATATCTAAGATATACAAAGTACTGACAGATCTTAACAAGAAAATACATCTAACCCATAAAAAAAAAAATGGGGAGAGGCAATGAACAGACAATTTTTCAAAGAAGAAATACAGTTGGCCAAAAGACACATGAAAAAATGCTCCACATCACTAATCATCAGGGAGATGTAAATCAAAAGAACAATGAGGTACTATCTCATGCCACAGAGGCTGGCACACATTACAAAGAAAAGAACAATCAATGCTCATGGGGATGTTGGTGAAAGTAATTCTTGTTCACTGCTGGTGGAATACCACCTAGTCCAGCCTTTATGGAAAAACAATATAGAAATTTCTCAAAAAACTGGAAATTGAGCTCCCATGTCATTCAGCTATACCACTTCTAGGGATATACCCTAGGAACACAAAAACGCATTACAAAAATGCTCCCTGAATTTCTATGTTCATTGTAGCTCTATTTACAATAGCCAGATTTTGGAAACACCTAGGTGCCTGACAGCAGATGGGTGGCTAAAGAAATTATGGTACATATACACAAAGAATACTATGCAGCCATTAGAAAAATGAAGTCATGAAATTTGTGCATACATGGATGGACATGAATACTATTAATCTGAGTGAAGTGAGTCAGAGAGAGAGAAAGAAAGAGAGAGAGAGAGAAAGAGAGAGAAAAGACACAAAATAATCTCACTCATCTGTGGGATTTAAAAAAATATAAAAATAGTATAATAACCAGAGACAATAAAGATGAGGTTGGAATGGACCAGCCTATGATATGAAGCATAACACAAAGATTGACTGTGCAGTTAGAGAAATAACTACACTAACAACTATCATGACAATGGTAGTGATTGAGAGAAATAGAATGTATTTCTTGAAGACAGGTAGGAGTTGGGAGAGGAGGAAGATGGGGGGTATTGGTGGTGGAAAGGTTGCACTGCTGAAAGGAAGGTGTTTTTTTTTAATAATTAAAACCCAACTATAAACATGTTTGTAATTATGGTACTTAAATAAAGATATTATTTAAAAAAAGAAACATTCTATTCTCATTATGGTGGCTCATTAACATAATTCAGGCCCTTATTTCTGCTTCTCCAAAATTGATATTGGCTAGAAATTCAGTTCTGTTTCTCTGCCAACCATTTTCCAAAATGAATTAACTATCTGTATAGAAAAGCAAATCTCAATTGTTTATAACACTTTAATGTATTCACTTTTTATTCAGTTTACTAGTGTGTAAAATTATTAGAAAAGTATATAAAGCAAAGACCTTCACAATGGGAACAATTAAACCTCTCTGATAGTATTATTCATGGCCCCCTCTCACTCCACATCTATCTTTTCTCTCTCTCTCATGTTATGGGGAAGAAAAGGGTGAGATACCAACTAAATTTGGAAAGTCTTTACCAATGTAAAGATAGTTAGTTTAAGGGGCCGAAAGATAGCATGAAGGTAGGGAGTTTGCCTTTCATGCAGAAGGTCATTGGTTTGAATCCCGGCATCCCATATGGTCCCCTGAGCCTGCCAGGAGCGATTTCTGAGCATAGAGCCAGGAGTAACCCCTGAGCACTGCTGGGTGTGACCCAAAAACAAAAACAAAATACAAAACAATAACAACAAAAAGTCTCCCAGATTCATCTCATTAATTGTGCAATAAACTGTAACTGCTTAAGCATCTGAATTTGTATGCTAATATTTCATACAATTCTCAAGAACCCAGTATGCCCCAGAGTTTAGGAATAAAATCTGAATCTTTGATCACATGCATACACACACACACACACACACACACACACACACACACACACACACACACACGCACACAACCTATGCCTTTCTTTCCCTGTCTTTCAATCTTTGTCTGAAACCAGAACTGAGATTTTTGTTCTACTCTCATTCTTCCAGAATTGTCACAAGCATCCACATTGGCTTCTAGGAGTTAAAGGAGTTTCACTCTTTCTTTTTTTTCTTTTTGGTTTTGGGCCACACCCGGCAGTGCTCAGGGGTCACTCCTGGCTGTCTACTCAGAAATAGCTCCTGGCAGGCACAGGGGACCATATGGGACACCGGGATTCGAACCAACCACCTTTGGTCCTGGATCGGCTGCTAACAAGGCAAATACCACTGTGCCATCTCTCCAGGCTCGAGCTTCACTCTTTCTAAAGCTAACTCTGTATATTTACTTATTTATGTATTAACTTTATTTTGGAGTTGTCCTGCCTTGCTGCATTCAGAGGCTCTGCATTAAAGAATCACTCCTGGAGGTGCCATAGATAGTGCTGAGGATCAAATCTGGGTCACAGTACAGTTTCTTCACCCCCTCTCTTAGTCACACTTACCAGCAAACAACCTTCCTTAACTCCACTCCACCTTGAATTAGTTTGTGATCAATTTTTGTTCTTCAAGTGTTTTACAACAAAACAGTTACAGTTCAGTCTATTAGATGTTGCTAAAGATTAGAATTTCCTAAGAACTCCTTGAGAATGTTAATTCTTTGTTTGAAATCCCAAACAGCATAGGATGTCTAAAATGAGGAAGATACCAAATAGGTAAAATAAATAAAATCAGAAATAAAAAGAAATTAGTAAAAAATTTTGAACTGAACCACTGAAATACCCAGTTTCATTCCCTGCTTTTTTGAATTTATTAATCAAAATGACAAGTTTAATATTAAATTTTCATTGTGTGCATTTTTCATATTATGTGATAAAAGTGTTTGGAATAAAAGTTTCTTCTCTTTTGTCCTAACTCTGCACTAGAATACTGTTATATTTTTTTCTCAGATTTTTAATTTCCCAAACTATCCTCATTTTCTTGGTAAACAAAGAATAGAAATTCAACCACTTTCACCAGTTTTTAAAATGAACAAGAGGGCCCAGAGCGATGGTGCAGTGGTAGGGTGTTTGCCTTGCACACAGCTGACCCAGGATGGACAGCGGTTCAATCCCCAGGTGTCCCATATGGTCCCCCAAGTCAGGAACGATTTCTGAGGGCATAGCCAGGAGTAACCCCTGAGTGTCACCAGGTGTGGTCCAAAATTCCAAAAAAATAAAAAAATAAAACGAACAAGAGATCCACTTATACAAATAGCAAAAGTAGCCAATTGTCCTGAAAAGATTAAAAATATTGACACAGGCATATAGAGAAGAGCCCACTATGGCAAGGAGTTCTTGGGATGTAATAAAATTTCTTGTGACATAATAAAACCAAGAGATAGAATTTTAAAAACGTAACTCTTGTCACTAGCCCTAAGGCTAACAGAACTCACCTAGTGTAGATGCAGGAACTGAAGCTTGGCAAGAGAATCTCCAGTAGAAACAAAGGCCAGGAAAGGAAAGTCAAAGATCTTCAGCTGCTCCAAACCTTTTCACTTCACAACCACCCTAGCAATGGATTCTTACCTAGGTAGAAAGCTCCACCCACTTGGATAGGTTGAGAAAAACCATATAAAAGCCAACTTGGAACAAAGGAAGCACATGGGGCCAGAGAATAGCATGGAGGTAAGGCATTTACCTTTCATGCAGAAGGTCATCGGTTCGAATCCCGGCATCTCATATGGTCCCCCGTGCCTGCCAGGAGCGATTTCTGAGCACGGAGCCAGGAAAAACCCCTGAGCACTGCCGGGTGTGACCCAAAACACACACACACACACACACACACACACACACACAAAGGAAGTACATACATGTTTGTTCGCCAACTCAATACACATGGTATTGTATGTACATGCTGCCTGCATCTCCCCTATTGTGCTTTCTCTCTCTCTCTCTCTCTCTCTCTCTCTCTCTCTCTCTCTCTCTCTCTCTCTCTCTCTCTCTCTCTCTCTCTCTCTCTCTCTCTCTCGTTGGTTTTTGAGTGTCATACCTGGCAGTGCTCAGGAGTTACTCCTGGCTCTGTGCTCAGAAATCACCTCTGGAAGGCACAGGGGACCATATGGAAATCTCCCCTGGCAGGCACAGGGGACCATATTGGGATGCCGGGATTCAAACCACCGTTTTTCTGCATGCAAGGCAAATACCCTACCTCTATGTTATTTCTCTGGTCCCCACTATTGTGCTTTCTTACTTCAATGATGAGATATATATTGGGGCTTTCTCCACCTTTGGAAATGCCTGCACTCTCTTGTTAGTGCTTTTCTTTCTCTTTTTCCATATTTGTGCTATACTTTCTCTTTAGCACTTCTCTTTTACTCTCTTTTACCTTCCCCTTTCTCCCCTTCCTCATAACTTACTAATAAAGCTGGTTTTTACTTCATTACTTCTGAAATTCTTTTCTGAGAGAAAGACAATGGACCTGGAAGACTTGAGTAAGGTCTTGCACTGACTTTTTTTTCCTGCAACTAGCAAGGCCTTCAGTCCTAGATCCCTCCAAGCCATTCCCAGGTGTCAGGAGGGAGAGAGAAATGGTAGATTTTCTTCTCGAGACTGCCACCTCTCTGCTCCCCACTTCAAACCAGGAACCCTCTCAACACCAATATTAAGAATAATCTGTCTTTATTAAATTAGTCAGTTGAATAATCTGTCTTTATTAAACTAGTCAGTTATTTATATCTCCTTTTTTCCTATGTTGGAGATATCTTGCAGTGAAAACACAAAATATGAGAAGGAATCTATAAAATAGAAATCTGGGAGAGAGGGGCTAGAGAGAGCACCTACAGGTATGGCCTACAACAAAATAAGAAAAAGAATCAGGGAGAGAAGAGCATATCATTAGGAAACAATACATCTCCACATAAAAGTCAGTTACTCATATGTAGAAAAATCACTTTCTTCAATTACGTATGTTTTAGCAGAAAGATATGGAAGCCTGGTAATGAGCTGTTTGGAAATAATAACATGTAAGAGGAAATTGTGAGGCCCAGGAGTATGAGGAACATATACTTTAGAGATGCAAATTCTAAATTATGGAGGTAGAGAAATGGAGGCACCACCCAGAGATGGACTGACCCCTCAGAAAAAGAGAAACTTTAGGAGACACAGAGGTTGTGGTCAAAATATAAGACCATCAAGAGTTTAAGGTTTTCCCTATGACTCTCAGATGAACTTTTATGTAGACGAAGTGATCCAAGGCAAACAATTTAGAGGATTATATATGGCCATTAGAAATTTTTCTGGAAACTCGTGTCATTTCTTGAACATGTCTTTTTCTACTATTTTATTCTGAAGAAGCCTGCACTGCCTCTTGAAAATGTTTTCCTCTCTTTCTCTTCTCTAAGTAAATTTGTTTCTTTTTTTTCTTCAGTAAATTTCTTTTAGTAAAAAACAATCTTGAGGGCCGGAGCAATAGTACAGTGTTAGGGCATTTGCCTTGCATGTGGCTGACCCAGGATGAACCTCTGGTTCGATTCCCAGCATCCCATATGGTCACCCAAGCCAGGAGTGATTTCTGAGTGCATAGCTCAGGTGTGGCCTAGAAACAAACAAACAAACAAAAAAAAAAAACAACAAAAAGACAAAGAAACAAAAAACTATCTTGCTGAAAGGGGATAGAGTATGGTATTATTTCATGGTACCCCCCTCATTAAAAATGCAAACCATGTTAAAAAGAAAAAATGAAGTAAGAGAATGAATGAGAGAGAGAGAGAGAGAGAAATAAAATGTCTGCCCCAGAGGTGGGGAAGAGGATTGGGGGATTGGTAGGAAACCTGGAGACACAGGTGTCAGAAAATGTGCACTGGTGAAGGGTGGTGTACATTGTATGTCTGAAACTCAATTATGAACCATTTTGTAACCATGGTGCTTAAATAAAATATAGTTAAAAAACTATCTTACTTTTCTCTTTCAACTCATAAAATTCTGTTCCGTGAAGGAAGATAACTGGCCTGGAATATCGATGTCGAGGCTAGGACTGACTTATATTGCTTGCAAAGAGAAATTCTTCACTCTAGTCTTAGTCTACAGATTTCTCAGCCATTTTTGGGGGTTTTTATTGTTTCATGGAGGTTCCCTCCCTTAAACCCCTCTTTACCAGAAACCTGCAATAGTAAGAATGCTCCCCAGTATAACAAAGAGAAGGAAAGGCACATTTCTCTATGTTAGAGATTCTCCATAACCTCAATGTGAAATACTTTTCCTGTCCCTCTGTCTCTCACTCTCTCCACATTGCTCCTCCTCATATTTATATATACAAATAGGTATATTGCAGGCAGGTGGGGGGGGGGAACTGGTATTGTTTTTTTCCTGGAAAAAATGATAAACCTCAGAAGAAATTGCCTATCCCTGAAGTAACCCAAGGCCCTGAGGACCACATTCCTTTGGGAAACAAAGAACTCTTTGGAGTTGCAGTAAAGGAAGCATGCCCCATCCTAAAAAGGGTGGACCCCTTCAAAAGGGAAGAAGCTTCAAGAATTCTAAAAGTCATGGCAAATAGGAAAGATTGTCAAAAGTCTTGGATATTCTCTTTGACCACACCTAGAGCCATTGGGGGGGGGGTAAATTGAGACCTCCAGGTCAGTAAGTTTGGGACAAAAAATATAGAACCTCCCAGAGGTTACTAAAAGGCCTTTTCCCCTCTGAAAAAGCCTATGGATATACAATTTCTCTTTCACACCTCTCAGTTCTTAAACATTTTGAAGCCAGTATGTACCACCATGGCCCAAACTATGTCCCATGGGACCTACAGTATGAGCAGAAACACTTATAGTGGTTATATTTCATATTACACTCAGTATTTTTAGACAAAATGCAATATTATTAATAAAGTCACCAGGTGATGAGAAACAAATTGCAGCACTGGCCTCAATTGTTTTAAATAAAAATATTTTATTTTGTAAAAACAACAATTGTTAGGTTACACCTAATTTTACTCAAAACAAAGATCATCCTTTGTATGATTCTTTTGTATGTTTTTTTGTATGGTTCTTTTGTATGTTTGTTTACAACTTGGATTTACCTCAAAACAGAGATTGTTTTACTTGTAAACCTGGGTGGAACCATCTCAGGCTAACCTGAGCTATCTGTCCTTACTGCCCCACCAAGGGGTGGTTACTGTAGTCAGTAAAAATAGCAGGCAGCTTGATATAGATAGAAGGTGGAAGATTGCAAGACTAGACATGTTTCACCCTTAGCCTGGTATAGATTATTTCATGAGTGGCCCTGATTCAGACTCGTTCACCTGGGGTTAGGGATATGGTGCGTGGGGTGAGTTTTACAAACAATAATCCCTAAAATGGGTGGAGGAGACTTAGAATATTAAAGTTTATTGCCTTTGATTCTGAACAAGTAATGAACAGAAGTCCTGTGCCCAGTAAGGAACTATGAGCCTGAATAGAACATCTGTAATATGATTGGAATATTGTATAAAATCTATTTTGCCTTGATTTTCTAGCTGTAACTCATTTAATTGGGGGCATCCCTAGTAATTTTCAGTCCACATGGTTAGTGGTTCAATTCAAGGAAGAGTTCAAGGATGAGGTTCTTGTTGGGTCCTGAAGTGCTGGGATCTAAAGGCTTTCTCATTTGTTCTTGGGGCCTCCACAATTGCACATGGAGATGCTGAGACTAGAAGCTGGGTCAGGCAACTGTTTTCTCAGGTTCCTCTAGAAATATTTAAGTTTATGAACAAGCAAGGCTCTGTATTCTGTGATCCAAATTTATGTGAGTTATTCAGCAAGAATTATCCCATTATTACTTTGTTTTCTTTTGTTATGTGTGTTAGGAGAAATAAAGTTGATTTGAAACATATTAATCAATAAACACTGAATAAAAAATCTGAATCTTATCCTGGAATAAGACCATGCCTCTGTTTTTTAAGTTTTGAACCATTGTTTAAAGCCATGGGGGAATAAATTAGGTTTACCTAGACAGGATAAATATATTAGTTCACCACCATTAAGACTGTGATCTCTCTAGTATTTCACCCCATGTACCACAGAGACTGAATAGGTATCAACAACAAGATTTTCATTAGCTTAGGACATTTTGTTAGCTGGCTTGGTTCATTGCTCAGGTGTAAAACCAACAAACTCAATTATGGATCTGTGTGTAGCATTTTGAAGTATAGGCTAAGAAGATGCTTGTTAAGAGAAGTTTCATATGTCTCCCCAAATGTGCTGCATCCTATCTGATTTGTTGAGAAATATTGTCCTTAGTTTTAGCAACAACAATGATAGTAATGATCATAAAATATTGTCAAGCTATTGAAGCCTGTCTCTTAATCCGAGTTGTGGCAATGTGGCAATGTATTAATATTCTGGTATTCGCCACTTGGAATTGTTAAAGCTATTAAATTGGATCATGCTGTGGCCACTGGATTGGAGTGCAATGGTTAAGCTGTAATATTTACTTGTGCAAGGCCAACTGAATGTGAATGAAAAAGGCCTTTCTGTCTATGCTACTGAAAGCAAATGCTTTCCCACAGGATTTGCTACTGAACAAGTTCAAAGGAACCTCTTATGTTGAATCATGCATGTATTGTAATGTCTCTAATAAATCAATTATTTTTTGGCAGCAAAATGTCACAGCATTTCAAATTCTGATAATCACCTCCTCTTTGCTGAGCATTAGGTTGTTATAATCCACACACTCAAATAGAATAAATCAAGGAAAAAGTTCAGTAACAAAGAAACAATGAAAACTTTAAGTTCCAGTGATAGAACAAGAATCAGAGATGCTGAAATCCTTCCCCACACCCAGAATACTAATATTAAAGACCATGTATCAATCACAATCTTGAAGAGAATAGATGTCTTACTGTTCAATTTGGAAAGTCCTCTGATATGTATAGAAGCTAGTCTTTCATATATAAATTTTACAAAAACCATTTGTTAACAAAGGAATTTGTTAAATTGGCATGAATTTTTAGTTATATAACCCAGTTTTACACCTTTCAAATGGTAAGCTGTGACACTGTATTTTTATAAAAAGCCTGCCTTCAACTTAGAAGTGTTTCATTTTTCTATAGAGATGTAAATTCTTTCTACAGTCTTCTCTATGTGATATTTTTCTCTGAGAGAGACTCATCTCTCATACTTACCAAAATATCATAAATTTACAATTGCCTTGTTTTTATTGCTTAGCTTCATGCATATAACCTCAGTCAAGTAGCTTTCCCTGACCATTGTTGCCGCTGGAATGGAAAACTAGGCTTCTCTAGGAATGAAGAATGGACAAATCTTCTGCACAGACTATCTGTGGACCATCAAACTAAACTGGAGGTGAATTGGGACATGCTTCCGTTCGGCAAAAACCCTTTTATGAACCACTCTTCAGCATGTGTTAACCACACTAGCTTCTTTTCACACAGACATATCTATATTTCTAACTTTCCCCATGGCTACAACAAGGGCACAGTTATTACTTAAGAGGTGGACACAGAATAACAAATAATTATCACATTGAAAAAGAAAAAAGCATGAGAGTTTCAAGGTGAGAACTAGCCACTTTATTGACATGAGAGAGGGTAAAGCATATACATTTTCCTTTTTTATTTTTATTTTTTTATTTTTGAGCTATACCCAGCAGCGACCAGGGCTTACTCCTGGCTTTGTGTTCAGAAATTGCTCCAGACAGGATTCAGGGGAAACCATATGCAGTGCTGGTAATTGAACCCAGGTTGGGTGTATGCAAGGCAAGCAAGCACCTGATCTGCTCTGCTACATTTTTATTTCCTTTCCAGTTCCTAATGCAGGAATTTTTTTGGGGGGGGGGGATTGTTGTTGTTGTTCCAAGATTATCTCCTGGCTCTACTCTCAGAACCACACCTGTTGAGTTGGGGACTGTTTGGGATCCTGGGGGTCAAACCCAGGTAAGACACATGCAAGGCAAATGCCCTCTGGCTATTGCTCTGGCCCCCAAGTACAAGAATATCTTAAGGAGACTTCTCAAAGAAGGCAGTTAATGCTAGTCTCCACAAATGGAATCAAAGCTGTTTTTTTTTTTTTTTTAGGCTAAGAATAAATACATACAGAATAATAGAGTTTCATCTAAAAAGGTCTCTGTTCTGTCTTCCACAGACAGTCTGATAATTCAATCCCTGTATCTCAGATCTCAGACTGCAAAAGTAGAATTACTGTCAATGAAGATTATATTCTGGTTCTGGAATGATCTAAATTTATTACTCTTGTTTAGCTTTTCCAAATTTGGGGATATTATTCTTTTTGTTGGGGTTAGGCCACACTCAGCAATGCTCAAAGTTTACTTTTGGCTCTGCACATAGGAATTGCTTCTTGCGATGCTCAGGGGACCGTATGGGATGCTGAAGATTGAATCTGGGTTGATTGCGAGGAAGACAAGTGCTCTATCCCCTCTACTATCTGTCCAACCTGGTAGATATAATTCTTAAGGATCCAGTGTGTGTGTGTGTGTGTGTGTGTGTGTGTGTGTGTGTGTGTGTGTGTGTGTGTGTGTGTATGAGAGACAGACAGACAGACAGACAGACAGACAAGAAACTCACCGAAATGGAGAGGACCCTCAGTCACCAAATACATAATCACTCACCATACCTTCAATTACTCATGTTACATATGTAGCTTCTGCATCAAGTCATTTTCTAGTTCCAGGGCTTGACAGCATTTATTACCTACTTCATTTACAAAGCAGCAGTCTCCTACTCCCAGGACTGAACACTGTATCGCCCCCTGCAGGTTGCATGTAGAAGGTCATGGGCCCTGGTTCAGTGTAGCCAGATCACAGCGTGAAACCCAATATGTGTGGGAGGAGGAGAATGTAATGATCTGGCAATCTGCGCCCCGCTCGCTCCTACACCAGCCTCTCAAAAGCCTCCCTCTCCGGAGCATCAGTAAGTTCAACACAAAGAGACAGGAAGCTGTTCCGAAAGTAATGAACTTTGAGCCACTGAAGCCAAGGCAAGTGTGGTTTAAACACACAGCTCCACTGGTCCAGAGAGGCCATCAATTATACCGCGCAGTCATAGAGGAAGCAAAAATAATATTTCAAGGAGTCATTTACCAGAAAGGGAAAGGGAAAGAAAATGCTACAGAAAGCACACCATTGGGATCAAGCAGTTCCGAGAGCAAAGCTGAGTGGCTCAGTTTTGCAAAAGACCGTCTCCACCTCAAGAGGAAAGATTGGGACCAGGGACCTTGCTGTTCTCTCATCTATCACCCTGCAGTCGCTGCTGTCACTCGGCCAGCACGCTTCTTGGTTACCTGAGACCCACAGAACAGTACGTTCTTAATTTGCCAACCTACTTGTAGAACATTTGCAATTGCAGCCATTCTTTCATTCACACAACTGGCTCCTATCCATGACTGATTCTAAGGGCAGTCTTTGCAGCAGACCAATCTTTGTGCATTTTGCACTCGATAAAATGAAGAGCTCAAGAAAATAAATGACATGGCCAAGATGGCTTCAATCTGAAGTAGGCACTTCAGAATGTATTTCCCAAAGTGAAAAGAGATGCATTTTCCAACAGGTGTCAAAATAATGTGTATTTGGGAAGGGATGTTAATAACCTTGGGACTAATAGCGGGCACTTTCTGTTTCTTCCCTTACAGGTGGAGTTCTAGGGAGGCACTGAGTTACTATGTTTTGTTCTTCTTAAAATGGGGCTATAGGCCAAATAATTTCGAAACTTCTGACCTTTAGGGAAGGAGGCCATCCATAACTGCTTGACAAAAAAGAGGGTTGAGGCTTGATCACTAAGTATCAGTAAGTCCTGCATTTGGTTTGCAAATAGCCAGTTCCTCTTCCCAATTACATGAAGACACTCAGATAAGAGCTAAGTAGAAGGGAGTGCATGAATGCGTAATAACATGGGTACAGCCACATACACACTTTGACCACATTGTTCTAAACTTATTTTGGTTGTTATGCATATCATTAAAATTTTAATGGATGGAAATAGTCCATACTTAAGAATAATATTCATATTTTTATGTCTTAAAAATAATTTGTGTGCCATCTAAAAATAAAGCTAGTAGTAAGACCCACAGATCTGCAATTAAATAAAGCATCTGTTACATTCTATGAGCTTCAGTAGCAAAAGAGCCAACTTTGCAGCATGACACCGCTAAGGCCATGGGTTTGAATCCCAGCACTGTTCTAAATACTAGAGTGGGAGCCCAGAAGTGTTAATGTTTGAGATGCCCAACACTATGTTGCTGAAAGCAATTCCTAATGCTTGCAAACAAACACATGACTCTCAAGATGCACTGTTACCAAATTGTGCCAGAGTCCCCAAACTAAAAAGTGCAAATGAGTAGAATGAGAGAGATGGTGTGAATACCACAGCCAAGCATGCAACAGCAACAGCAAAGAGAACAAAAAAGAGACTTTAAAAGTCATAAATAAAAATAAGAATGATGAAAGATGGGGTTAACAATACCTACTCACTTCCTAAGTTGGTGTTTGCAAAGTTAAATCCATGTAATTCTTTGTTTTTATTTAGGGACTGCAGTCAATGCTATTCAGAGCTTACTCCTAACTTAGGCTCATGAGTTACTTCTGGAGGGGCTTAAGGGCCCATATGTGGTGCTGGGGGTCAAATCTGAGTTGGGTATGTGCAAGGCATGTTCCTTTACTTTCTCTCTGGCTCTGGGTTCATTTTATTATTACAGTTCTAATCAGATTTGAGAAACTTTTCTTCAAGGAACTTAAATTTTAAAATAAAAATTATACATGGGAATGTTTTTTTGTCTGTTTGGGGGCTATATCCAGCAGTTCTCAGGGCTGATTTTGGCTCTGTACCCAGGGATCACTCTTGGTGGGACTTAAGGGAAATCTATGGAGATCTGGAGACTGAATGCAGGTCATCCACATGCAAGATAAATTTACTAGCCTTTGTTCTAGCTCTTCAGTTTCAGTTTTTAAATGTACATAAACAACATAACATAGTACCTGTAGAACCATACAGGACCCTACATATGGTTTCACTATTTGCCTTGCGATTTTGTGCATAACAATACTTCAATGGCCAAATAATCATCCCTCTGTACCAGAAGTCTCACATCAGATAGGAACCACCTTCCAGGACACTATGAGACTGGGAATGAATGGCAGACAGACCTAGGAGGTCTCTACACACCGCTACACAATGGCATGTGGGTTGCATGAGTTTTTATTCAAGTCCTTTGATATTGCAATTGATCTTGCCTGGTTTCCTCCTACATTGATCTGCTCAGAATGCTCTTGACAGAAATGTAATTTTCTGTGGCCAGCAATCAAATTCCCCAATCAAATGCAGCAAAGGCGATCGAAACAAAGGGCAGGAGTGGCACTATTTCTAGCACAAATGATCAGTTCCTGAGTTTTTGACAGTGTCAACCAGAAAAATAAAAATTACTCATGACAAAAAATAGCCAGAAGGCTCTGGATCCTCAACTCATTTTCAATATCGCATTGTAATCCCACATCTCACAAGGACTCATTCTTGGGACAAATGTGATGATCTTTCATGTGTCTGCTTTTAATTATGGACTTTTGGGTAGACTTTAATTGACATTTTTCTTTCTGAAATATAGCCATTTAAAGAGAGAAAGCTTTCAAATTCCTAAATGCTCTTTCTTTTTCATTTTTTTCTTAGAGAATTTCTCTGTTTCTTGGAACATTTATGATGAATTTCATGAAGATATAAAATAGGTGGTGGGGTTCAAAGAAAAAGAGTAAGAAATGATAAGCAGAGAAAGTCCAAACATCCCAACCTTGTATTTTATATATTTAGCTAGTTATTGGGCCATATCTGGCTATGCTTAGGGTTTACTCCTGGCTCTGTACTTAGGAATAACTCTTGGAGCTTTAGGGGACTATATGGATGTCAGGGATCAAATCTAGGTCCTCTGTATACAAGGCAAACACCCTACCAACTATACTGTCACTTTGGCCTGAAATGTTTTTAACTTTGGAGATCACTCAGAGATTTTTCACTCAGGAGTTAAATTCTCAGCTCTTCAGTAATATTCTAACATGTTATATTACAACAAGAGATTCAACTTCCTCTGCATGATTCCAGCAGAAGGAATTGGAGAAAGGCTCTAGAAAAAAAATCAAAGTTTGTCTTAACTTTTACTTCTTTCCTGCTGACCTATCAAGGAATATTTTGATCTGGGAAAAAGATCAAGTAAAAGTCAGTAACTTGACCTTGAAGAGCACAACTCTTATTCTTCATGGACCAAAGGTTGTGGTAGGCCCAACGACCGTTAAGGGGACAAAGAACCATCTTTCCACCTTAATTTTCAAATATCATCCCTAAAATATTCCTCTGAAGATACAGATATATAGATATAGCCTATATATAGATAAAATGCATATATAGAGACATAAATTATATATATATATATAAAACATTGCTATTTGTTTGTTTAAGTATATTGTTTGTTTAGGCCACCAAGTTTGGGACAAATGTGATCCCTCACACCTAAGAGTTCACCCTGGGCCAAGTGATGGTCATCCCTGATCAATGTGGCCCCTTCTTTTCCTGTTGATAGTCCCCTCCCCCCCCCCTCGCCCGCCTCTTCCTCCAGCTCCCTGGGCCTGGGACAGAAGCCTTGAATTTGCTGGAGTAATTTTATAGTGCACTGCATTTTGAGGGGAGGGCCACACCTGGCAGTTCTCAGAGGTTATTCTTAGCTTTGCACTCAGAAATCACTCCTAGAAGGCTGGGGACCATCTGGGATGCTGGGAATTGAACCCAGGTTGGTCCTGGGTCAGTCACATGCAAAGTAAACACCCTACTGATGTGTTAACTTTCTGGCACTGTATTTTGAAGGAGAGGGTAGAGGACCTAATAGGGCACAGAGAAAAAGATAGCAGGAAATGAAACTTAAAGAAGGGTTGAATATAGCTTTTGCTTCACCCCCTGCCTGTTCCAGTTCTGCCAGAACTTTCTAAAGATTTGATTCCATTTTTTTTTGTTTGTATCAAAGGCAAAGGATGACAATCTCCACCTCTGCTTTTCCACAGTGTCAGAATCCTAAGCTCAGGCAAATGACAGAGGCCACCAGGAAATTTGGGAAGAGAGTGTTAGTGGAGACCTAGTGATTACCCTAGCTAATAGGGTTTAGAACAGCTCTGTGTTCTCAAGAGTTTGAAAAAGTCAGGTGGACAGACAGTACAGGAATTAAGACACTTGCCTTGAAGAAGGACATCCAGATTCAATCTCTGGCATACATAAGCACTCCCAGGAATGAACCCTGAGCACAGTCATGAGCACCACTGGGTGCGAGCCAAACTATTCCCTTCCAAAAGGAAAAAATAGGGTTATGAATCAAGACTGGGTCCTTCCATCACTGGCAAAAATGAAAAGAAATAAGAATGGATCAGAGACTGGAAATAGATAAAAAAAAATCAGAGATCTTTGTGATTAGAACTCATGACTCAAACCTCGAGATCATTATGACCAATAAAAGGGTGCAAAAATCATGGGTTCCAGAGGCCCCAAATATTTGGCCCACTGCCTCCTTTTCAGGATTAAGAATTACTCAGCATGCCCCTCGATATTTGCCTGCCTTAAAAAAAGTACAAAGCATTCCCCAATTATACCCAAGACTAGTACTTGGAGGACTAGCTTCCCTCTCACTCAATCATTTTCAGCCCCCAGGATCATCCCAGTTCAGTAAGACTGCATTTAAGTGAATTTTAAAGAGCTTCTAAAATCAACTCAGCACACTTGTTTACTCAAGAGTTTAGGCAGAGTGTATCCAAAAGACATACCTGTTACTCCCAGTAAAAATCCCAGTGGAGATAGACTGGCATGTCAGGAGTGAGTGTAAAGGAAAGATACAAGCCGAGAATCTTTCTTATAGTGCACTAGCAAGACAGCTACTTCTCAACTCTGTCCCCCAACCCCCCCCCCTTTCCTACAGGCAGCTTTCTCTCAGGTCTTGAGTTGCCCTAAAGATATCCCTGGAGAGCTGCCCTGAAAATCAGTTCTAAAAGCCAAAGTGAAAAAAAAATAAATAAAAGAAAAAAGAGGAGAGCCAGATTAAAGTATCAGCACAGAATTTATGCTCTGGACTTAGGGTTTAATAATGCAACAGAAAATCAATATTTAATAAAGCAAATGATGGAGAAAAACACTGCCTGGGAGATGAGGCTGCTGCAGAGCTTTCAAAAGCTTCAGTCCCGGAGGAGGTGGCTTTGGCAGAATGGATTGGTGCTCAGCTGACAGGCGACGTTGGCATGCAGGTACTCGCAGATCCCATTGATTCCCATTCTGCTATCTCTGAGATGGCTGGTCATTTGCAGTGAAAGACTGACAGGGATTCAGAATGAGGGTGAAATGAGATGCCAGTAGAATAGGAATGCATGGATCAAGTCAGCCTCCAATCAGCTGGTCAGGATTGCCCTCACCAGAAAAGGTGGTTGTCAAAGCTAGCTGGAGAAATGGGATTGAAAGGTAGGATCGAGCAGTGGACCTCTATCCCCTAAGAGAAGAACAGTGATGGATTGTTTGGGACCAGTCATGAAAAGAAGACACTGGTGGAATTCACTGGAATTAATTCCTACTCAACATAGGCAGTACTGGAAACAGTAGATGACACTGAGGAGGTATGGAAGCTGCTACTGATGGATTCACAGATCTTGAAGACACTGAGTCCAGGAACATAATATGATGGAGAATTTCTCCATAACTATGTGAATCACAGAGCTTCTCTGAGGTAGAGGACCACTGGATACAGTTACAACAGCTTTTTACATTGCATTTGATATTCTAGTTAGTCATTTTTCACTGAAAGTTGTTCTTCTCTTTGGAGTCCAAATAGTCTTCTTCTATTTGTTACTTACTAGTCACCTAAGTATTTCATATTCCTTTCTTTTTCATATTTTATCTAGTAGAAAATGTAATCATTTTATTGGCAATTACTACCCTGTTAGGAAAAAGAATTATACATATCTACCTTGAACACCTTCATTGTGCTTCTCATTACTTTAACCATAAATGTCCACCATGTCCCAAACAATGCATTCTTTTTTTTTGTTTGTTTGGTTTTTGGGCCACACCCCGTGGTGCTCAGGGGTCACTCCTGGCTGTCTGCTCAGAAATAGCTCCTGGCAGGCACGAGGGACCATATGGGACACTGGGATTCGAACCAACCACCTTTGGTCCTGGATCGGCTGCTTGCAAGGCAAACGCTGCTGTGCTATCTTTCCAGGCCCAGACAATGCATTCTTTAGAGTTCTACTGCTTTCCATTTAAACAGGGATCTAGTGTAGCAAGGAAGAAGTACAGACTACTGAAGCTAGTAAGTTGCTCATACAGGAGATGCCTCAGGCAAGGTATGTGAAGACCCAGCTTGAATAAAAATGAATTCATTTGTGATGGGCAGATTGACTACTTCCTCATGCATTCAAACACATGCATACAGACACCCACACCCACAATGTGCCTTGCACCCTGCTAATTATAAAATATTTGTTCAGACGTTTTAAATGTAACACATAAGTTATGAGGAGAATAGAAGCCTGAGACGGAGGAAAACAAAGATGAAAGGAGAGGAAATTAAAACACCAACAACAAGAAATAAGAGCCTGCCAGTACAGTTCATCCGGGTTCAACTTGTCAAAATATTGTCCTATACTAAGTGCTAAGTTAAATTCTTTTGAGTGACCTACTTAACTATAATTGGGGAAAGATGGAGGCAAAAATCACCACATGTGAGACATTATCAGTGGGAAGACCAGAGGAGGCCAAACCCTAGATCTTGGGGGGGTGGAGAGATAACATAGGAGTTAAGGTGTGTGCTTTGCTGGTGGTTGATCTGGTTTGATGCCTGCTTCCTTGAGCACTGCCAAGTGTGGCCTCAAACATCTATAACTAATAATAGCTGTTTAAAAATTTAGCCCAAAATCTTGATTGGGGAGTGCTTATGGAGAAATTCAGGATAGCCCTGGGTTTATCCTATGAACCCAATAGGTCATTGATTTTCAGTAAATAAAAGACAATAGTCTTAAAGAAAACAGTATACTTGCATCTCTTGCAAAGTACTATGACATTGTGAATCAGGTTCCAGAAAATAGTATTGATGGTAGAAAAGATTGTCAGTGACAGTGATCCTTCAGATTCCATCTTCTCCCCTTCAGTTGGCATTCTATCTTATGACTTTGGCCAAAACTGTGGCTACACAGTCTCCAGATTTGGAGTCATAATCTCCAGCTTTGGAGTCTAGAAGCATGGAGATCTTCTTATTTACAGCTGGAGTATCCTATGTAATATTTCTGCAACAATCTAATAGTTAAAGAGGCAACATGGAAAATCAGGCAAGAGAGCAGAGTGATTGCACTGTAAAAGTGATGTCCTGGATCTAGCAAATGGGATTTGGAACCTTAGTGATTCAAAAAGGTTAGAGAAACTAGGGCATATCCTCTGGAATATATTATATGAAACTGTGTCTGAAGAGCACTCTGTATATTTGTGATGTAGAAAGCAAGAAAAAGCAAGACAAACAGTTCAAACCTCAACTACGGGTGTGAGCACTAAAGACGGGGACACCATGGACCATACAGAGCTTTAGGTGAAAATATTCAACATGGAGAGCAATTGATATATTTTTTAAATAGCTCAGGGACTACTATTAGAACAGCTATAATAATAATTTTATTTGTAAAATTCTTTCTTCTCCCAAGATGCTCAAGGAACTGTACAGTAGCACTAAATAAATTAAATTAAAGCATGAAATATTATGAAATACAAAGAAATCAATGTTGCCATTGTCTAGGGATCCTCATCCCTAGATGAAAGAATTGACTTCCCTTTGCAAGTAGCAATACTTAGCAAAGATGATTTTCAGAAAGCATAGGGAAAGATTGGCCACTCAGCCATCTAAGGAGGGGGCTGACTGCACATGCAGAACTTCAATAGCAGGTAAGATTGGAACCTCCTCTTCCACTTGAAAACTAGGTTATCTCTAGCAAAATCAGATCCTAGCTTTGCTTTTTTTTATTTTCCAAGAACAATTATGGTTTTCTTATTGTCTACCAAGTGTTCCTCAGTCATAAGGAAGAAGTAAATATGTGTTATTATCACTGTGATGTTGGACTGAGGAAATGCTGCAAAGAACAGAGACCAGGCAATTAGGCAAAACTGGAGGAAGGCCTAGTCAAGGCTGCAGGAATCACAGGATCTACAGGATCAGGCAGGAACCCAAATGATCAGGTGATTTGACAAGAAAATGATAGAAAGCAAAGAATCAAAGATAAACTCTAAGTCTATATAGGGCAATGAAAAGAATTGTTCTATTCGCCAGGCTGCTGATAGAGAAGCAAGAAAGACTGGATATGGCAAAGGAGGCAAGATGAATTAGCCAATATTTTGGTCCTATAATGTGGCACTTAGGGAAGGTAATTCTGTAGATGCTCACAAGTGACTTAGTTCATGTTATATAGAAGAAAGATATGGACTCACAGGAATTGGAATTACGTGCTTGGGTGAGTTGCTGAATACTTGGGACCCTCAGTGAGAATAGAAGGGTAAGGTGTTGGGGATAAATCAGTGAGGGAAGTTGACAATTAACTTGACATAGAACACATGACTGGAAAAAAAATCTGGAGAACAATGGCATGGTATTTATTGAGTAATCTAACATAAGATGATCATGAACATGAGATTTAGAGAGTAATCTCATATGACTTCCTTGCTGCATTGAATTGAAACTTCTAACAAAATGTACCACAGGAAAAAGACTGATGTCTCTTGAGTGAGTTTTAATGCTTGTTCCCAATATCAACACTTAACTGTCTTTACTAAAAGAGACAGCAGAACCCTATATCACATATTTGTGATAATATGATTGAGGGCTCACATAGCCCTGATCTGAATGTTGAGACAAATCATCCAGACTAGTTACCCCACCAATGAACACTGAATAAGGGTCTCTGGTATCAACAGTGCTCAAAGATAGTTACAGAGCATAGCTTCCTTCATGCATTGATAGTCTAGGTAACACCCACTTCCTTGTAAATGCCTTTACAAATCATTAGGTCCAGAGTGTCAGTGAGCATCACAGGATGGTTGACCAGATTGATATTGGGTGATTTTACACCCATTATAGAATTTACTGTGTTTCTTGGAACTCTAAGCTTCTAAGTTCTGTCATCTAACCAGCTTTATTCACAAAAATCATGTTGTAGAAGAAAACAGCAAACATAGAAAATAGAAATACAAGTTGGAGCTGTCTTAACCCAGGGAGACCATAACCCTGATACTTGTCCACAATTCCTCTCCTGTACTTGGGGGACCTGCATTGAATCAGAGGCCAGGGAAAGAGACTATGTTGAGAATGAGCAAAGGTGAGGTCATTCTAGCACTTAGCCTATCGTATGGTCTTGGACAAAGAATTGTTCCTCACTCCACAGATTGGTTTATGGTATGGCCTTGGAAAAAAATAAGTTAGTCTTGTTTATTTTTTGCATATTGTCTGTGATATTAGAATTATAGTTCTCAACATAGATTAAAATATATATGCCTCTGGGTGATGCCAGCAATGCTGGGCTGATTTCCCACAGCTAAGCCGAAAGCTCTATGGGAAGGATCATGGTCTTGCCTAGAAAATACCCAAGTTAGTGCTTAATATATACTATTCAAGAAGTCTTGCTTCTCCCTTACTGATAGCTCAGTGGCTATCTGCTGAATTCAGATCCTGGTATTACCACTTTGCTAAGATGTGACATTCCACTAGTCAGTCATAAATTTCAGTTTTCTTCTTCAAAGCAAGGAGTAGCACCTGTGATATAACTATTGGACTCATTCCCTGGGGTCATATACACAAAGTACCCACCCAGTTTCTGCTACTCTTTCCTTTCAGTCTCTTCTAATGAGCTCTAAAACAAGACCCTACATTTCTAACCTTCCATGATCAATACAGAGTGTCTGATGACATATTCCAGCCTGAAGCAGAAAAAGGGTCCCCAAGCACTGTGGGGTTCAGAGAAGATGTCAGCAACTCACTCCAAATGGGTGATACATTGGCCTTACTCCATAATTCCAGGACATTGTTTTTTCCTGGTACTTTATCTAGGAGCTAAGCCAGCACTTAGAGATGGCAGATTTTCAGTGCACAGAAGCTTTGGGTAGACAGAGTCAATGAGTGTTGGGGTCCTGATCATGCTGGCAGTGTAGTTTAATATAGAGAAAGTGGGAAAACATCCCAGGCCTTCTGGAATGGCCCATCTTCCAAAGTCACCCTGAACTCTCAGCCCCAAGCCGAGCTCCCCACTTTTTCCTGTGGACTTCACCTTTGTTCTGGCTAAACATTCCATATCCATTGCTTCCATCCTCAGGCAGGAGGAGTTCTTTTTGGTTCGGGAACAGATGAAATTGTCCCTATACAAGTATACACAGACATGCTTCATCATATCAATAATGTGTCACAAAGCACAACTTGATTGAGTCTTTACAATGAGCTAGAAACTCACTGCCTCTGTCCCTGTGTGCTCAGAAGGATGTGCCACCAAGTTGGACGTGAATTCTCCAGGGAAATGATAGGCTGTGAGCAAATCTTGATTTCAAGATGGAGTTATTAAGTGAAAGGAAAAACAAGTACTGAGGTGAGTCTGAATGCTTGCACCATCTCCCTAGAGTCTTGTGAGCTCTCTGTGCTGGAGGCTGAAATGCGGATGCTACTCAGAGGACAGGTACCCCTGAGGCAGAGTTGATGAGAGAGTAATGTCTATTGGTCAGGGGTGGCAACACAGAAAACACAGAGCTGGGGAAAACACAGAGCTGAAAACAGGGGAAGGGAACTGAAAAACCCCCAGAAAGCCCAGGGAAGAAGAAAAAGTAGCAGAGGAGAATGAGATTCTAGAAAATACCAACGATAATGAGACAAGGAATAAAGCAAACACAGGAGCAGAAACTATGACAAGACCAGGGTGATAAATGAAGAGAAGATAGGCAAAAATAAGACTAAAGGACAGACAAAAGATCAAATTGAGGGTGGCAAAAAGTAGAGAGATGCTACAACCAGGAAGGCATTTTATCTGCGATCAATGCCTGGTGACCTTCACCCAACTAGGAATTATCCTTGAGCATAGCAGGGTATAGTTCCCCCCACTGACTTTGCAAAACTAAACAAAACACCACATTTGGGAAATAACAACAATACACAGGAGACAATATAAAGTTATGGGCAGGCTAGAGGGACAGCTGAATGCCAAGCTAACTATCCCCATTACTATCCTGATAAGGACAATGAGGTCCCCTTCCCCCATGCTGTGTCTGGACTTTGAATCAATGGATGGGGATTCCCAAGATCAGGTCAGTCTGCCATCTACACCAAAGTTTCTCACTAAAGTTTCCCAGCAGGTTTGTACACTGACAGCTCTTTATGCCTGGCAGTGATAGGCTGATAAGGAAGAGTCGAGTGGATAAGGTGGCAAACCTGTGAGAAGATACTTTTTCTTGCCCTGGCTTCTAGGATACATTCATTTTAGCCCCACAATCAATGTACTCTCCCTTCCTTTGGGTCTCTGTCCTCAGCTACCAAGAACTCAGATAGGGCAGCTCAGTTCTCTCTCTCTTCTTGCCTCTTTCTCTAGACTGGCCGTGGGTGTGCCTTTCTGGTATCTGGATATGCCATGTTTTATTCATTACTCTCCCTATGACACTCAAAGAACATTAGGTAGCTCTCTGCTCAGGCAACACAACTTTTTGTAAGAACACCACAGTACTCAGAGGTGTGCACCACTTCTGGTCCTGTTGCTACCCATGGCACTTGCCCTAACTCTCTTCTACAATGAGTTTTCTTGTCACCCACTAGAAGATGCTTTATTTGGGCCTAAGTTTTGCTTTCTAGTTAGAGAGCATTGCCAGGATCTCATAAGGACACAATGAGTTTGAAATCAGGGAATAGGAAGGAAACCTTGGAGCTCTACATTCTATAACCAGGTTGCAGGTAAAAGGTGAGGCATGAGTTTCTGTGATTGGAGAGATAAGTGGTCTAAGAGAAAGGGGAATGCTTTAAGAGGATATGTGTAGCCTGGAACATGTTACCTATGTATATATCACCTGCACCGCTCCTCTAGAGATGTGAAGTTTTATACATTTTTGCTGGGCTGTGTACTAGGGTTCTCTATGCATTACTTTTAGTCTATGTCTCTTCCTTATCTTTTTCCTTCTTTTCCTTAGTATCTCCAAATAAAATCTGTTTTTACTTTAAAAAAAAAAGGGGGGGATCTGCTTTAGCTTATCTTATCTTCTAATGCTTGGCCAGGGGGCATCCCAATCTTCTCAGATACAAGCTATCCTGCACCCACCACTATGATATCACTCATAGAACTCATATGACTAACATTAAATGTTAAGTCTGAGGATACTTCTCATGTTAAAATTCACCCATCATCTATATTAGTTTTCAGAGAAATAAAACTATTAGAGATCCCAGAGAAATAGGACGTAGGTAATGGCACTTACCTTGCACCTGAACAAAAGTGGCTTGGTCTCCAGCACAAAATGGTCCTCCAAGCAACACTAGGTGTGACTCCTGAAGATAGACTTAGAAGTAATCCCTGAGCATCACTAGGCATAGCCCCCAAACCCACTACAAACAAGATAAACTAACAGGATATATATTTGTTTATAAGAAAAAGAGAAATGGGGGCCAGAGAGATAGCATGGAGGTAGGGCATGTGCCTTGCATGCAGAAGGTTGATGGTTCAAATCCCGGCATCTCATATGGTCCCCCAAGACTGCCAGGAGCAATTTCTGAGCGTAGAGCTAGGAATAACCTCTGAGCACTTCTGGGTGTGACCCAAACACCCCTCCCCCAAAAAGAGATATGAAAGAAAAGGGGAGAGAAAAATGGGCTAGGATTCTCTTTCCATAGACTGAAGAATGGAAAAAAGTCAGCAGTGTGATTCTCTCTGAGTTCAAAGGTCTGAACAGAGACTTGAGGATAAAACAAATTCTACTTTGTGTTCAAAAGTCCAAGAGTCAGGCACATTAATATCTGTAGGCAGAGAAGATGATGGTCCCAGCTGAAGCAAAAAAAAAAAAAGAAATCTCAAATCTGGTGTCTGCCTTTTAATTGGAAGCACCACAAGATGGAAAGAAGTTCAATAGCTCTCATGAGGATGGTCTTTATGCAGTCTGCAAATTCCAAAGCTAATCTTCTCTGGAAACATTCAGGTACATCCAGAAATAATGCTTACCCAACTCAAACGGGGCATCTCTCAGTCAACAAAAGTGAATTATCATGACCATTTCTTGTGAGCCAAGTACCCAAAACCACCTCCTTAAACCATTCCTAATCTCCAGACAATGATGACAGTAAGGTCCTAACGTATATACTTGAGCTAAGTATCCTGTATGTCCCTGAGAATGCACACTTCTTCCCCAGATGAGCAGTTAGAGATCTGGGGTGGTATTGCACACTTCCAATGAACATTAGATATTAAGTTAAAACTTAAAATCAGGGCCCGTAGAGATAGCACAGCGGTGTTTGCCTTGCAAGCAGCTGATCCAGGACCAAAGGTGGATGGTTCGAATCCCGGTGTCCCATATGGTCCCCCGTGCCTGCCAGGAGCTATTTCTGAGCAGACAGCCAGGAGTAACCCCTGAGCACCGCCGGGTGTGGCCCAAAAACAAAAACAAAAACAAAAACAAAAACAAAAAAAAAAACAAAAAAAAACAAAAAAAAACACCTTAAAATCAATTATGCATCTTCATGGTGGATTATAAAAGTAAACAGCAAGAAGTCATATATCTTTGCTACATGTAGGTAATAAACACACAGCTAACCAAATAAGGAAGATATATTGAAATATCCATAATGACAGGCCTTGTTTCTATAACTGGCCATGTGGCAGAAGCTCCAATTCATAATATTTTTCTAGCACTGCCTAATCTCTCTGACTGTCAGCAAGCTCTTCTGTTGGCCATGGTTCTTCATCTGTGCAAAGATCTGAACCTTCAGTCCTCAAGGTCAAGGCAGGTAGGAGACAAAATTGCTGGAATTTGGAGCAGCAATGCAATCTTCCAGTTGTCTCTGCATGAGTCCCCCAGTCTACAGACTAATACTGTTTTTGCCTGATGATTCCAAAGCAAGAATAGCCTTGAGTGGCAGAGTGGAGCAATGGTTCTAGCTACAGTTAATGACATCAAGGAATGTGTTTTGAACATTGCTCTCCACCCCCAGAACATTCTCTGTACCCAAAGACAGGAAGTAGTATTTCTACTCATGGGGCTCCCTGGGAAGTAGTAAAAGGGTCACTTCCATTTCCCCTGCTGAAGTTCTTGTCCTGGGAACACTGGGAGAAAGAGCTCTGTGTGCTCCAGAAGAGGTTTGGACATGCCTTGGCTGAGGACCAGGCCAGCTCCCTACAGCCATGCCTAAAAAGAGGAAAGAGAGGCCTGAGGGTGTCTCAGCAGGTGGTATAGAAAAGTCAATGCCCAGAGCCCCTGTCAGCCCTTAGGAAGCCAAGTCGATCCCATTGGGAAGAGTTTTGTTGACTCCAGAACACAGCTTCTTTTCTATGTCTGTCTTCTACTGTTCATCTGAGCAGCAGCACCCAGGTAGATGAGAGTACCTTGGAATTAGTCACTTGAAACCAACGCACTAGTCTGGTGAAGATTTCCTGTAAGGATAATGTACTGGGTTCAGAACTATGTAAGAACTTCTGTTCCTAGTGCTTGGTTCTGCTGGTCCCCAGACTTATGATTCCCACAACCACTGATACTGGGGTCCCACCCATAACTTCACCTGGGGATTCAGATCTAACTGGTCTGGGTTAGGGTTAGAAATCGACAGATTTATAAATTGAGGGAGAGGAGAGTACCTGGCAGTGCTATTCCAGGTTCTGTGCTCAGGAGAGACCCCTGGTGGTGTGAAGATTAATCTTGGCAGTCAAAGCAAGTGCTTTTACACATGTACTATTTCTCAAGCCCAATGGATTTATTTTTCTCAGTCTTTTTGTTTCCTAAGTTCCTCATTAGAGTGTAAGTAGAATCACATAAATGGATGACCTTATCTGCTTTTGTTATCTTTTGGGGAGGTATTCTTTGAAGTTGTTCATTTTTTCTATTTCCAAACATCCTTTCCCTATTTAAAAGTTGCTTGATCCTCGCTCCTGTGTTTTACTTTAAGGTAGGTCCTTTATTTATGACCTCATATAAACTATCTCCACTTCTATGTCTAGTTTTAGATTAATCATCTAAAAGCCTGGAGTAAGGAATAATATTCAAAGACTCAGAGCATATTCCTGGCATGTTTAAGGCGCCAAGTTTGATCCCCAACTCCACATGGCTGCCCAAACACTATGGTAGGGGTGAGGGATATCACTCTGTGGCTCCAGTATTGCATGATTTTACAAGCATTGTGTGAGTATGTGCTATAGTCCTGGGGGCGTCAGTATCTTCTAATCTGAGCAGAACTCTACTCTCTGGCCAAGTTTGAAAAGGTCAGATACAGCTAGAAGAGGCACCAAGCTGTCGATGTGAGGAAGACCTCTCAAAAACCTAAGCTATCTAAACTGAAATTCTAAACTAAAACCAGGTCAGGCACAATCTTATTTCTCATTTATAAATCAGTAAGCCTGTGTAATTTGTTTGTTTGTTTGTTTTGGGCCACATACAATGATGCTTAGGATTACTTTGAGATTACTTTGTCTCTGCACTCAGAAATCACTCCTGGCAGGCTCTATGGACAATTTGGGATGCTGGAATCTGTTAGGTTACAGTTTATTTTTATCTAAAATAAAGATCATCTCTGGTTCTTTTGTATGTGTGTTTACAACTTGGATTTACCCTCAAACAGATTGTCTTACTTGTCAACCAGAGATGGTCTTACTTGTAAACCTGGGTGGGACTGGCACAGAATAGCCTAACCTGTATGTCCTTATATTGTCCTATTGCCCCACCCATGGGTGATCTCAGTTCTTAATCAAAAACGGCAGTCCTGACAGGCAGCTTGGTGGGGATACGAGGTAAAGATTGCCAGACTCTACATGTTTCACCCTCAGCCTGGTCTAGTTATTTCATGCTCGACCTTGTTTCAGACTCGTTCACCTGGGCTTGGAGATACAGTGCATAGGATGATTTTACAGGAATCAAACCTGAGTCGGCTGCATGCAAAGCAAAAGTCCTACCCACTGTGCTTTTGCCTCAGTCTCTCCTGTATGGTTTCAATGATGATGCAAACACATTCACGTCTAGCAGTAATCCTGAGAATGTTTGTCTTTGGAATAGGGACTTCTGGAAGGTATGTGTCTGCACCAGTAGTGCTTGCCTAGTTCTTCAAGAGAAGAGGGTCAGGATTAATCTCCAAGTCAGGATTCCAGGACAACCTGTGATAAGCTGTTCACATTGCTGCCCATGTCCTTCCTTAAAGTCCTCTGCTGGGCTATTCTGCTTCCATGCCAGCAGCCATTATACATTACATAATTACTTGCTTCCCTAGGACTTTCCTATAACTGCCTGTCCCTGCCAGGCTGGCAAACCTCTGCTCCTTCTCTTGTCTCTTCACAAGGACCCACATTAGCTCACTGAATTTCTCCATTCCTGGAGTTCCCCTTTTGCCTTCACAGAAAACCCTTCTCATTCAACTGACTAGCACTTGGCCTGAGTCTGGGGACCAAAGTTAGTTTGAGAGAAGTGACAAAATGTTCCATTCTCTCTCACAAATCAAATGTAACTTATATTGACAACAAAATCATGCTCATGCAATGATTAGATCTGGTTTTCGAAATTTTTCAAAATCTGAGAATTTTGTTCAACATTTCCAGACTAATTAGTACATACTGCTGACATTCTAGATATTGATGGAACAATAAACCTAGCTCTCTTGATATAAGCAAATGTTTCAGAAGGTCCAAACAGGCAACATAGATATATTTTTTCTTTTCATTATTTTTTGGAGAAGAGGGGAGTTGCATATTCAGTAGTGCTCAGGATAATTCTTAGTTACAATGTGGTGCTGGGGATCAAATGTAAGACTTCAACATGCAAAGCCTGCGCTCCAGAGCTGTGAACCATCGCCCTGGGCACACACCATGGGTGTGGCTTTCCTGGCAATCCTCTGACAGTCAATGTGGGTTTTATGACTTGGATTTGGTGCTGGGCCCCAAGGATGCTCAGGAGGCCATGAACCACCAGAGCTGGCAGTGCTCAGAAGACTCAAGGAAGCTGACACTTTGCTAAGAGCTCAGCATATGCCAAATATAGTCTCTTGTGTTGCAGGCTATTGCTTCAGACCCAAATGACAACCTTGAGGCACATAAGTACTATGAGAAAAGGCTGGATTTCCAGTGTTAAGAAAATCAAGATGATGGAGTGGGAAACTCTATTTTATAGAAGTGAGCGGAGAGGTCTCCCCTAGAAAAAGCCCTTAACAAGGAAGTGGCAGGTATGGGAGGAGGTAAACATCAGGGTCAGCTCTAAGGCCTTGAGCTAATAGACCTCTGTCACATTCCAAGAACATCAAGAAATTGCAGAGACCATGGGAAAAAGAGGATGTCAGAGAGAAGCCAGGTTTCAGATGGGGTATGGTAAGGTCTCCCTGGCATTTTGTGGGGAACTGAACAAAATAATCATAGAAAATTAAAAGCTATAAGAAATCTATTGCATGCAAAGAAAAGATGATCAAAAGAACAGGAAGAAACAAAGGCTGTGTCATTGGGTAGCTGCAAAATGTTCTAGACAGACAAAGTTGGCTTTGAGTAGGGCAGGGGAGTTGGGTTCTAGGAGTTGAGGTGAGGTTCAGAAGACATCTCTGAATTCAGTCCGGCTAACAGAATTGAGGGACAGTAATGAGAGGAAAAAGACTCAGCTCTCTGATAGGAGCCTCTAGAAGAATATATTTTCATCCTTCTGGAAGCAGGCAGGGGATGAAGGAGTAAGTAAGCCAAGGTGAGGGTACCAGGAGCAAGGAAGTAGAAATCTAAGATTTCTATTATGTGCCCTTTGTATTGAAATTATCTATGGAGCAAATAAAGACAGACATTCATATTCCTACTCATTAACCAGAGATCACTTAGCAATTCTAGTCCCTAATTCTGTCTCTAATTCTACATAAGGAGCTTCACTTCATAGATTAATATTGGTCACAATGCCATTCTCCTGCTGTTCTTATCATGAGAATAATATCATGGTGATATTACTTAATATCAGCACTGCTGCCATCACATTCTTTTCTAGGTACCTCCAAAACAAAGAGGGAGCAGTGATGTCACATCTACATCACAGTGCAGATACGCAAAGAGGGGCCAATCAATGCCTGGGCCAAGAAGCATGGTACAGAGTTTCAGATCTTGCATGGGACTGTCTCCCTGGTAAATCTCAGGCATTGTCACTGGGGTCACATCTCTGGGTACCTCTGGCTCTATGGTGCACTATAACATTATATTCTGGGACACTTGCATTGAACCAACAGACTGACTGGCCAAGGATCACCTAAATGAGATCTCTCATCCCAAACTCCCTAAGCACTCTTGGGAGGTCTGCTAAAGCATAAGTAGAGACAAATTAAAAATAAATTAGGAAAAACATTCACCTCAGGGTCATATTTTACTTCAAGTCTTTCAGTGACCAAAGCAAAACTTCTAGCAAACTTGGGATGCCAATATTTCTAACTTTAATCCATTAAATATTCAAAATATCAAAGGCCAGTGTTATATATTTTTTAAGTCTGTGATTTCTGACACAAGTTACAGTAGACCAGAAAGCTTAAATCACTGAAGTTGTCATCTTATAATTCTGGTGAATAGAAAGGCCCAGATCATTTCTTCCCGAAGGAAGCAAATTTCCAGAGGGAAGGCTTGCTCTGGGTAATTTAAATGAAGCTGTGCTGTAATTTTTCCAATTTTAGGGTCTACTAACTTTCCTTGGCTCATGGCCACGTCACTCTTGTCTCCAAAATAAGCCCCCTTTAATCACTCTTTGTGTCATCATTACTTTACCTTCTCTTCTCTGTGAGATTTATATCTTACTAGCGCTCAGGTTTAGGATCCACTGATTAGTACAGAATGAGCTTCACCTAACCACACCTACAAAGACCTAATTCTATAAGGAACAGTCACAACTTCAGGGGTTAACCTGCTATCATGGTGAGGAGGGAATTCACCACTTTAGCAAAGCATTCATGTCATGGTGAGTTCTTTTGCTTAATGACAATGGAAAATGGAGGCAACAATATAGAAAAAGGATGGGAAAGAGGAGAAGATAGAGGAGAAAAATGAAAGGAAGGAAGAGAAAGGAGGAGATAATGAGGAAAAAGAAAGAAAGGAAGGAAAAAGGTAAAGAAAGCAAATGACATAAGGGGGAGAGAAAAATGGGGAAGATAAGAAAGAAGAAGCTTGGGAATTAGCTCAGAAGTACTTGCCTCACATGTGTAAGACTGTGGGTTCAACCTTCAGCACCACACACAGATACACACACACACACACACACACAACACACGCACACAGTATCTCTGGATAAGAAGAGTTAGGACAGAGTGAGCAGCACCCTTGCCAAAAATCCAGTCTCAAGACAAAAGTTGACCCTGTAACTGTCCCAAAAGAACTGAAGGCAATGAACATGGTGGCTGGAGAAAATCTCCAGGCCAAAGTAGAACTCGAAGCAGACCAACACAGAAAATCAGTACCCAGTTAAGGGCTGAGAAGAGGGCTAGAGAGTGGGCTGGGTAGATGACTGGTCCTCAGATGCATTCTGTGGAAGGGGACCCACATGTGTATATGCCCAGAACCATAATCTGTCTCCCAATATATAGTCCTAATCGTACATCCATGAATGAGAGCCTGGAATTTTTATTTTAAACTTTGGCTTTTCTTTTTGGTCACACCTGATGGTATTCAGGGCTTACTTATATTTTTCCACTCAAGGATCACTCTGATCCCTGATCACTCTGATCTGCACTCTTGGTGCTCTCTGGGGTGTTACAGACAGAATCTCAGTTGGCCACATGCAAGACAAGTGACTTACATGATATATTATTGTTCTGACTCCAAGCCTGAGAATATATAAACCTAAAAAATGATGCCTGTAATGTAAGGTGCTGCTGTGCTGAGCGACTTACTTGCATCTATTACATTTTTCTTTTCAAAGTTGATCATGTGATATATCAAAAACAGTTCTATAAAGTGCATCTAATCCAAAACAGATGAAAGAAGTAGGTCATTTTACCAGGTATTTATTGTCATATTTCAGATTGGAATCCAGGACTCCTAAATTCTGAAATTTATTTATTTCACTAAGCCATTCAATCCCCAGTGGAGTGAACACCAGGATCTTCGGGCACACTCCCAATTAATCACAGTTGAAAGCACTATTTGCCAAGTGAAAATCCTTTATTTTGAATTCTTAATCCCCCCACCAGCTGAGTTTACCACAAAGACATGAATATATAATGGAGACATAAAGCAAACCTGCCACCAAATTAAACTGTCCTAATTTTAAATCAATAAATTCTTTCTCAAATAACTCTCAGTGAAGGTCTCTCCAAAGGGAAAAAAAAAATAAACCTGTTGAGCTCAGTCATCTCAAGGGGCATTGTTGCGTGGAGCTGAACTCCAATGAAGCCGATTCGATTTGTTCACAGCATCAGGTACTAATTCACTGCAGACGGAATTCGGCAATTCTGTAAGCCTTAAGATAAACTCCTGGCAGAGATGCCTGCATATCTAACACAGTTGGAGATACAGAGAACTCCAAGTGTCCATCTGCTGCAGTTCTCTGGTTGCACAGAGAGGACATAGAACCTTGCTCCAGTCTGCAGAGCCTATCCTTATGCTCAAGTTTACTTTTAGCCACATCCAGGCATATCCAAAACAATTGTGCCAATGACAGCAACAACCTTACACTCAGCACTCTTTTTGCTCATGTACAAAGCAAAGAACCAGAAGCCCCCATGCAAAAGGAGACTAGGGAGTGCAATGGGTGGAAAGATAGCACAAGATTAACATTCTTTCCTTACCATTCTAGTTTTATCTCTACTCCACACATGGTTTTTCTGTGTCCTACCAAAAATGACCCCTGAGCACAGATCCATGAGTAAGTCCTGAATAGTCTGGCGTGGCTCAAAAACAAACCTAAAAAAAAAATGTTCTTGGATTTAAGCTTGAATAAAAGATGAGAGTCCCTGAGGCAAGAGGGGAGACCAGATGAAAGTATCTAGGATTGAGGATGGGGCTCCTCAATGGCAAAGTACAGGATCAGAGAAAGCTGCAGATGAGCTAGAGCATACACATGCTTAAGATGTTAGGAAGCTTGAGTTTGATTTCTGGCACCACAAGCCAGGACAAGGAATGTCCTAAGACACCAGTGCCCAAAGACACTACACCACTAGGTATGGCCTCTAAATTAATATATCTGAAAAGGAAGGAGGATGTGAGTTGGGAATAGAGCACATGCCTTGGAGTCAATGAAACCCAGGCTGCAGTCTGTCCTTGGCACCACCTCAAAGAGTCTATGAATTTCTAAATCTTAGTAGTAAAGCACATGTCATGCATGCTTGAGACTTGGATTGAGTCACCAGTCCTGCAAACAATAAAAACAAACTCTCCAAAGATTATCTAGAAAGGTACCCTTATATCCAGATCTCTTTCTTGTCTTCAAATATATACCACCTGGCGGGTCTCTAAGAAACATTGGTGGTCTTTTGTAATTCTAACCACTTTCAGTAGCCACATGTCATTGGAATCAATCAGGGCAAACTCCTTAGAAAATGTGCCTGACATACAATGGAATACTATGCAGCCATCAGGAGAGTTGAAGTTATGAAATTTTCCTATCTATGCATGAATATGGAAACTATCATGCTGAGTGATATAAGACAGAGGGAGAGACACAGAATAGTCTCACTCATCTATGGGTTTTAAAAAAAATAAATGACATTCTAGCAATAATGCCCAGAGACACTATAGATGAAGACCAGAAGGACCAACTCATGATATAAAGCTTACCATAAAGAGTGATAAGCTTAGAAAGAGTTAGTTATTTCACTAACTACACTAACAAATACCATGACAATGTTGATGAGTGAGAGAAGTAGAACGCCCGTGAGGGTCAGGGAGGAGGGAATGGGAGGCATTGGTGGTAAGACTATTGCACTGGTGAAGGGGGGGTGTTCTTTTTATGACTAAAACCCAACTACAATCATATTTGTAATCATGGTGTTTAAATACAGATATTATAAAAATAAATAAAAGTGCAAATTGAAAAAATAGAAAAAGAAAAGATGTGCCTGAGGGCCAAGAATTCTGATACTACCAAAGGTTTTCTAGGAATTGCAAAAGTCTTGGCCAGGAGATCTTTGTTTGTTTGGTTTTGATTTTGGTTTTATTTTGGGGCCACACCCGATGACACTCAGGGGTTACTCCTGCTATGTGCTCAGAAATCGCTTCTGGCTTGGGGGACCATATAGGAATCCAGGGGATTGAACCGCAGTCCAGGTCCTAGGCTAGCGCAGGCAAGGCAGATGCCTTACCGCTTTCACCACTGCTCTACCCCCCACCCCGGAGATCTTTTCGTATTGGTGCCCATTCTAACCTGGAAGGCCCAAGATGCAGAGGTGAAATTTTCCAAACTGCATACAAAGCATGACAACCCTCTGTCTTATAGTAGAATCTGTAAAAATGTCATCCTTAAATCAATGTGACTTTTCTTTCTGTTTATGAAATTTGCTTAATCTCAGATGATGTGTTTTAATAAACCTAGGCACCCAGCCTTGCTTTATGGTCCACAGCTGCAGGGAGCCTGGAAGAAGTTCATCACTTAAGCCAGGGCCTCATCTGCTTTTTTCTCTTTCCATTAATTTCAGGTCACCTGCCCTACTGGCATGTCATTCTCCAGAGTCCTTAAAGAAGCACCATTGTTCAGTAGTGAGAGTTAATTGCACATATTTGGGGAAAATCTGTTGTATTTAGAAGTTCAGGTAAGCAAAGCAAAGGTGAAATTTCCTTTATTTTTTTAAGCCAAGCAGAAAGAGAAGAAGGATTGTGAGAAAGTGTGGGGGTATGGAAAATAACCTGATCTCCCACAGGGCTTCTGAACCCCAACACACACATGTACTCAGGGGTGACCTCCGCTGACCATATGACTGGCTTTCTCTCCCTACAACTCAGCAAAATGCAGCTGGGATTGGAATGAGCATGTGCAAGTGATGAGATGTCAACTCAAGGCCAGGCTCATGGGGTCAGATAGAGAGACAGCAACCTCTGCTCTGGCTTCAGGGATCATAAGGGCTGCTCTGGCCCCATTTCCTATGTTATGCTTCAAATGTCCTTTTGATTAGAGTTCGGGTGTGAGTGGAGGGGGTGAAGGGGCCTAGTTGTCTAGAAATTAAAAGTTATTTTTCCTGTTCTCTTAATCATAATAATGAGTTTGGCTTGACAAGTTCAATTAATTATTCAGGATTAGAAAGCAGCATGATTATACACATCAAACGGGAAGAGGAGCGGTTTCAGAACAAGAAAATGAAAAGTAAATGAAGGACTCTGTCCTCAGCTTGATCCCCCATGTATACCCACTTCCCTGGGGATCCAGAACACAGCCCTTTCTCTAGGAATCCCAGGACCACCAACTGAATAGAGAGACCAGACTTCTCTCTTTCCATCCCTGTTCCCTAGACATGAGCCCTCATCCACACTCCCATCTTCAAATAAGCCTCAGAGCTGGTGGAGTCTAAAGGCGGGGAAGTAATTAAGTAGGAGACAATAGCAGGAATTTTCAGATTAATCCTACCCAGAAAGAAGCAGGGAAACTCATGTGTGCCAAACAAAGGGGAGGGGGTGATTGGATGTGCCATGGATGAAAGAGACCTGAGTCAGACCTTGGAAACTGAGAGGGGGCTGGGAGCTTTCGTCAGCAGTGTTAGTGGCAGCAATATTGGTGCTTGCATTGCTGCCACTGCCACTGTTGAAACCAGAATCAATGTTCATAGTAATAACAATATCAGTACTTGTATCTCCATTAGAATCAGTATTGGGAACGAGATCAGCATCGGCATTAGTGCCAACATCAGTATCAGTGTCAGTGTTAGCGTTAATGTTAATATCAGTATCATGGAACTAGCAGTATAAGTATCAGTATCCATCTTAGTATTAACATCCGTACCAGTACTATTATTAGTATTCATACAAACATGAATGTAAGTGTTAGTACGATCAGTATTATTCTCAATATCAATATCAGCGTGACTACCCAGTGATGTCAGTATCCACATTAGTACCAATATAAAAATCTGTATCAGCATCAGTATCTATACAGCATCATTTCAGTATAATTAGTGTCAGTGTTTGTATTAGCATCAATTTCAGTATTATTAGAATCAGTATCAACAGTATTAATACTGTTATCAATATTGATATTATATTTGTATTAATGCCAGTATTAGAGACACATCAGTGTTAGTATTGTGTCTGTATTAGTACTCATATCAGTATCACTGACTGATGTCACTCTTCGTATCACTGGTGGTGAACATCCTTCTCCTCTCCTCACTCCTACATAGCGTTGACATTTTCAGAAGTACAGCATGTTAGGAGTTCTCTGTCATGCAATATATCTGTAAGCCAACAACCCAACAGCAGCTAGCCATGCCTTCTGGTCCTCTTGGTGCTGTGACTAGAAGGACCTACCCTGATGTTTTGGTGACCAGAAGGCAGCTTTGCTGAGCCACCACACTTGAGTTTCCAAGAAATACAATCTGAGCTTTCAGAAGTCTTTCAGATGTCTTCCTGCTGCCCTTGAATTGGCTGCAACTGGATTCCCGGAGAATCGGGTTTGCTCTACTTTTACAACCTTCCCCTCCCCACACCCAGAGAACAGTGTGTGACAATGTCTGAAGCTCTGAGAAGCTTGCTATGGCTGCAGAAAGGGTTAAAATATGCATGCATCTAGCCTCCAGAAGCAGCTGCTTATTAATTACACTCATAAAACAGAACACCCTAAGGTCGAAGGGATGGAAATCATTAGAGCTGTATTTTAATAAATCTTCGATGGATCTCCCTCACTCTGGCCCAGAAGATTATGTGCTGGCTGCCTAAGTGGGCATGCAAACACACTGGGGTGTTTGGACTTGTCTCAAACTTGCATTGAATGAAAAAGTGGAGGCATCAGATAAGGAAGAGGTCCAGGCAGCAGAGCTTCTCACCAGAGGCTCCTCTGTAGTCCAGCAAAACAATGCACTTCAGGATACTGGGATGAGACAATATTAGGTTTCCAGGGGGGAAATCTCAGAGCTCTGATGTGGGCCCTTACCCCTGAAACCCTGGATTCTGACTTTCTTTGGTGACCCTTCTTTGGTCTCCACACTACTTATTTCTGCCCTGACTACTAAGAGCTCTTGCTGCTCTTCTTCAAGATTCAGTCTTGTTTATAAAAGGCACCATCCAGATTATTCCCATCATCTTCCCTAAATCCCATCCCCCTTTAACTCCCCTGTTTGGTCTACTGAGCCAATGAAAGCCTCTCTCAATCCTCACAGCCTGGCTTGCAGAAATTACTCTATACTATAGGCCAGCAGAACTTTCTAAAATAATGAAATCAGTTTCCTTGTGCTCTCAGCAGAAACCTTGGTCATTGTGAGCTAGAGAGGTCTGTGAAATGTGGCCAGTATAGCCCATGAACATTGGCCACCAATTCAATGTACTGGCACCTTTCTTTTGCCAGGAAAACAAGAATATTTTTTTAAACGTCACGTAATGACACAACCCACTTTTTTTTTTGCAAAATAAGTATAAAATCCAAGTTGGTTCTTCAGTGAAATATGGTGATTTTTATGTTTTATTTGTATTAGAGATTTTATATTGAATTGAAATAGTGTAGTGAAGAGCTACATAGCTCATCTTTTTGTTCTCTAGCCCTGCTACCCTCCTTTCCTTTATCCTCTGGGGTTATACTGGAAAACTGCTCCTTTATCTTAGCTCACTCAAAAATGTTGCCTCACATAGCATGGTGCCTACATAGTAACTCAAATGATACCTGCATCATACCACCCAGGATACCTGCATAATATCCTGCATGGTACCTGAATACTACCCTATTTGGTACCTACAGATACCTACATAGACCTTCATATGATACATGCATAGTACCCCACATGATACCTGCATAGTGCCTCACATGGTATCAGCATAGTACCCCAATTGGTACCTGAAAAGTACCCTACATGGTACCCAAATATTATTCCATCTGGTCTCTACATAGAGATCATAGCAAAATAGCAAAAAGTTGCATAGTGTTTCATACATACCATAGCAAATACCTGCAGAGCACTTCACCTGGCAGCTGCACAATATCTCACGTGGTGCCTACATAGGTAACACTTATGGTACCTGTTAGTACTACACTTATATAGAACCCCACATAGTACCTGTATGCAGCTTAACTCTGCTCTTCCCTCTACATAAAGTTAGGCAGGGAGAAGTCCCCATCTTCCTCTCACAGGTTGGTTTCTCGTGCTTACCCAGGAAGTAACTTCTCTGTGGTTGGACATTCCCGTTCCCCTGCTGCTCCTTCATTCTCTCCATGCCCATTACAAAGACTCCTTTACCACTCAGCCTAATCCTCATCCATTCTCCAACAGATCCTTTTTTTTTTTTAATTTTTATTTTCTGCCCATTTTCGGGGTATTAGACTCTTACCCCCAGTTTATTTATTTTCTCTTTTTCAGGCAAAACCACGCAACTTGAACTAGCTAGCCCTGCCCCCACTTAGAGGGGGAAATAAGGGAAGCATCAAGACCAAACTGATGCAAGACTACTAAGTAGTAGGTTAGATACAGAGGGGACCACATATTCTAGACGCCCTGGGGGTGAGGGAAGAGGAAATCGGAGGTAGGACAAAAACGGAGGAGTAGGGAGGACAATTTAGGGATGGGAATCCCCCCGGATTTTATGTAAATATATACCTAAAATATTATTGTCAACAATATGTAAGCCAATATGACCAAAATAAAAATTATATTATTAAAAATTTTTTTTTATTTAAGTAACATGATCATATTTGGGTTACAGTCATAACCTGAACACCCCCCCCTTCACCAATGCAACATTACCCCCTCCCCCCTTCCCATCCCCTGCCTGTATTCGAGACAGGCATTCTACTACAGTAATTTGTTTTTAAGTTCAGTAAGTTGTATTTTTTTCCTTTAAGGATAAGAGTAAAAAAATATAGTAAATGTGTGATAGTGGTAATCACCAATGTTTGCATAGGTCCAGAAAAATGGAGAAAATGGAAAAAAAATCCTTGACCTGATTACAAAAAGGCCTCACCCCAGAAGTTTATTGGCATAAGACAGACTCTGGGTTCCAGGCATACCAGTCTATCCAACTCCAGTCATTCTCAAGGTCCCAATGAAACTTTTTCACACTTTATCTATTGTTGGTATCAGACTCTTATATTTAAAGACTCTCTCCAACAGATCTTGATCAGAACTGCTTAGGCCTTTTGAATTCCCCCAGTCCCATTAGCCTGGGAAAGAGCAAGAACATTCATGCAGGAAGGTTCAAAGTCATAGTAAAAAATGAAGCAAATAGGGGCTGGAGATAGACAGGGTATAAGGGTTAAGGGTTACAGTGCATGTTTTGCACAGAGCCAACTCCTGTAAGATACCTGGCACTGCATAGGTCCACTGAGCATGACCAGGAGTGATCCCTGAACACAGAGCCATGAAAAAGCACTAAGTATTCATGGCTTGCCAAAGAAACAATAAATGAAGTAAATTAAAAGAAGAATATAGGGATTGGAGAAATTCCCAGCGTCTCATATGGTCCCCCAAGCCTGCCAGGAGCGATTTCTTTTCGCTTTTCTTTTTTATTGGGAGGGGTTTGGTTTTTGGGCCACACCTGGTGACACTCAGGGGTTACCCCTGGCTATACACTCAGAAATCACTCCTGGCTTGGGGGACCATATGGGACACCGGAGAATCAAACCTCGGTCTGCCCAAGGTTAGTGCATGCATGACAAACGCCCTACTGCTTGTTCCAAAGCTCTGGCCCTAGGAGTGATTTCTGAGCACAGGGCCAGGAGTAACCGCTGAGTGCCTCCAGGTGTTACCCAAAAACTGAAAGAAAAAAGAAAGAAAAAAAGGGAAGGAAGAGAAAAGGGAAGGAAAAAGGAAGGAGGGAAAGAAAGAAAGAAAGAAAGAAAGAAAGAAAGAAAGAAAGAAAGAAAGAAAGAAAGAAAGAAAGAAAGAAAGAAAGAAAGAAAGAAAGAAAGAAGAAAGAAAGAAAGAAGAAAGAAAGAAAGAAAGAAAGAAAGAAAGAAAGAAGAAAGAAAGAAAGAAAGATAAAGAGAGAGAGAAAGAGAGAGAGAAAAAGAGAAAGAAGAAGAAAGAAAGAAGAAAGAAAGAAAGAGGAAGAAGAAATAAGAAAGAAGAAAGAAAGAAAGAGAAAGAAGAAAGAAAGAGAGAGAAAGAAAGAAGAAAGAAAGAAAAAGAAAGAGAGAAGAAAGAAAGAAAAAGAAAGAAAGAGAGAAGAAAGAAAGAAAAAGAAAGATGAAAGAAAGAGAAAGAAGAAAGAAAGAAAGAAAGAAAGAAAGGAAGGAAGGAAGGAAGGAAGGAAGGAAGGAAGGAAGGAAGGAAGGAAGGAAGGAAGGAAGGAAGGAACGAAGGAAGGAAGGAAGGAAGGAACGAAGGAAGGAAGGAAGGAAGGAAGGAAGGAAGGAAGGAAGGAATATAGGCCAAGATCAACCAATATTCAAATAAGGAAAGTAGATAAAAGAAAGGCATGGTCTGGGAAGATAACTGAGTGATCTGGAATATATGCCTGGCATACATATAACCCTGGGTCCAATCTCCAGCATGGCTTTTCTCCCACAACTCTAATGAGTCATGATTCCCAGCACTGCTATGGAAGTTCACCCCAAATAAAATAGAGAAAGAAGAGGCACAGGTAAGTGGCTTGGCAATAATGAATACTTCACTTGAATGAGGCTCTGAGGTCACATCTGGCACTAAAAAAAAACCCAAATAGTTCCAGAGAGAGGCTCAGAGGGCTGGGACACATGCCTTGTATGTAGGAGGCACTAAGTTCAATATCCAGCGTCCTCAGGTCTGAGTAACTAAGTACCATGTCCAGTATCTTGGGAGAGTGGTGCCTGACAACGCACATAAAATAACATATAGAGTTTAATAAATAAGTTAAAATAGAGCAGTAAGCATTTCTGTCTTTCCACCACTACAAAAGCACATCATGCCATTAGCTTATTTTAAAAAAAAAATATTCTGAAAAATAAAGCTCAAATCAAGAACCTGCAGCCAGAAAGGTCTATGGGGTGGAATATCTGAGGCAGGCAGCTTTAAATAAAAACTCTGATATGAGAAGGTGTCTCTTTGTTGTTTTGATGTGCATTTTTCTAAGTATAAGTGACAATGTGCAATTTTTGATATGCTTGTTGGTCATCCATGTTTTCTTTGGAAATTGAATGATAGGGGCAGATATGCAAAATGATCATGTGTGATACTTAAAGATACACAAAGAGGTGCCAAAAAAAAAAAAAGAGGTGCCAACAAAGATTCAAAGGCTACCATGAAAGGGGGCATTGACCTGCACCATTGAGCTGAAGTGAGAGGGAGATGGTTTGGCTGTGATGTTGAAATTATATCCACAAGCAACCAAAAGATGGGGCCGAAGAGATAGCATGAAGGTAGTGAGTTTGCCTGTATGCAGAAGGACAGTAATTCAAATCCCGGCATCCCACATGGTCCCCCAAGCCTGCCAGGAGCGATTTCTGAGCACAGAGCCAGGATTAACCCCTGAGCGCTGCTGGGTGTGACCCCCCCCCCAAAAAAACCCAAAAGATAAAGAAAATTTAAAACAACAAGAATCCAGGAAACCTCTTTGGCATGAGCACTAAGCACTGGCACACCACAATTTCCTGCACAGGTAGCCGCAATATCATTAAGGTGTTTGTTTTTTTTTAAGACTATTGTGTGTATGTATGTGTTTAATAATCATAAAGCCTCTCAGACACTTATACACCTCAGTTTTACTTCAGTTATGTCTGCTTGGGGGTAAAGAGCTATTTTAATCAAATTTGGACAATCAGCTTCTTTCAGGGAATCAGGGTTTATGTTCATGGCAATAAATGATCTCCAAACGAATCTCTCTCTCTCTTTTTCTCTCTTTCTCACTCCCCCCCCCTCAAAATCCTGGATTGTGATGTATCCTTTTTCCAATACAGAAACAGGGGTACCTGCTCTATTTAGTTTGTCTGATTGCCTTTAAGAGGGGGGACATGTTGCTCTGAAAAATGATGGTGCACAATTCATTAAAGTGTCAATAATGCTCAGGTTGGGCATATCGACAGCGGATTAGCTGTGGCTGAGTTTGTGTACAAGACCAGGGCCTTTTGTAACCCAGCTGGCTTCTGGATCAATACAGCCATCAGCATTTGAAAATTAGCCCAAGATGTGATTCCAATACTTGAGGTGGTGTGTCAGGCTAAGAAGGTGCACAGCAGAATCACAGATGTAAACACCTCACTGTGGATTAGACATTTTTCATTAGCTGGGATGTGAGTGAGGAGTGCCCCTCCCAACCATGAGCACCTGTCTTCTTTCCCCACTTCTGCTTTCTCTCTCTGAACCTTTATAGGGCGTGGGTACCAGCATCCCAGCCCTTTGTTTCCAGAAGCATTTATGAGAAGGCACCTTCCCAGGTAATTTGAGTAGGAAGTATCTGGCTGGAGATGAATGGGAAGGGCAGTTTAGGAGGAAAAAAAAAAAGATCCTCTAAAGGTGATCCTCATTTTCCCAAGATATTATGGCTATTCACAGCTCCATTTTCTGTAAAGATCCTGCACCTTAAAGCAGTAGCTGTCATGCACCAGTCTGCAGAAATATCATGTGGTTCCTGGAAAAAGTTACCTACTGAATTTTAGCGACTGGTTTTTAGGCATTGGTGGTAGATAGCAGGTGGTTGGCACATGTGAAAAGGTTAAAAACCATAGTCCTGAAGCAAGTACTTCAAAAATTTGTTTAGCGTTTCATGCCTCTGTATCCCCATGGGATATCCTATTTTAATATGGGAAAGGGTCAGGGCCTCAGAAATATAGAAAACAATTGCTAAAGCACCTCTGCTATGATTCTGATGGATTGCAGAACATTCGCCAAACTGACTCTGCTATTTGTAACATGCTTAACTACTTTCTGTGCCATTCTACTTCCCATGAAAGCAAGCTCTGGCACTGAACCACAAGCCTACTTGAATGTGTCTAGGAGTGGCCTCTGCATGCCAGCCACTTGAGAAACACCCCCTCGAAATAAAATAAAATCATAAAAGAAATTGTATTTTAAAATGCTACTTGCACCCAGCACTTTGAAAATTCTCTTCTAACATCACATACAAGACAAAGCCACTGTCATTTTCTTTTAGGAAGAAGAGATAAGCTATTTAGCATGTATGAAGATATTCACAGACCCACTGAAACCACCTGGCCATAACGAACACCCAGCTTGCTCTTTCTCAGAGTTCTGTGCCACAGCATTGTCCCCCATCTCATTCTTCATAGTTATGACCTACAATTCAACCTTCTGATGTCTCCTGTTTTCATTGCTCAGCTCTACAAAGTTCCTCCCGAGCTGCCTCCCTGTCCTTCTCTCTCTAAGCAATCATCTAGTATTGCTGATCTTCTCTTGGGAATAGGACAAGGAAACAGAGTACAAGGAGACCAGAATTAAAGGAACTGGTAATCCAACTCACGTTAGTAGAGGCCTTTGGATTGGTCCTCATATTGCTTTCTAATTAGATGTCTCTCAATTGGTTCCTTTGGTTTTCTTGCTAAAAAAATATTTCCACATTGCCTCCTCTTCCGGCTTTCCCCCCTCCCCTTGAGGTGGGCTTTATTTATCCCAATAAAGACTACTCAGGAGGCCTGGAGGAGGAGCTCCTATTTACACATGGTGGAGTGACTGGCTTGTAGGTGATTAGCTTGCGCTGTTAGTTTCTGGCCTGCTAACACTTCTCAACTGTGTGTGAATTATTTCCTGCATCTGAATTGCTGCCTGACCTGCATCTATTTACCTACCCGGAGAAGGGGCATGGGAATCCCTCTCCCTCTCTGAGGATTGTGGAATGCACAACCCACCATTTCACAAACTGGCAAAGAAAGTCAGAGAGAAAACTTCTATATGTAAACAAGTTTCTGAGATGATAAAGCAAAATATTTGACCCACGGAGAATGAGGGTTGAGAGAGGGTGTGGTGGAAGGACAGGACAAATGTGAGGTACTGAACATGACCCTGGAAGCACCAGGCTCTGCTTATCCTCCACTTGGCCCAGCATCCCACAGAACAGCAGGGCCTGAGCTTGATCAAGGATTTCCAGAAGTAGCTCTGGGATCCCTGAACATTGCCTGTAAACTCTAAAGTAAAAATTAGAGTAGTGCAGGACTGGACAAATAACTGAAAGGGCCAACAATGTCTGGCACGTGAAAAGGCCTGGTTCAACCGCCAATACTTTGCAGACTTTGAGTACTTCTAGGAGTGGCCCTTACAAGAATTTTTTTTTGGGGGGGGGTTTGATTTTTGGGTCACGCCCAGCACCATGCAGGGGCTACTCCTGGCTCTACACTCAGAAATCGCCCCCCAGCAGGATCAGGGGACCATATGGGATGCCGGGATTCAAACCACTGTCCTTTTGCTTGCAAGGCAAATACCCTATCGCTGTGCTATCTCTCCGGCCCCTACAAGAATTCTTTTATGAAATTCTTAGAGCTAATCCCTGACAACTCACCTCTGTACCTGCTGTATCTTTCTTAGGTATTTCTAAGTATTTTGAATGTTATTACATTTTCAGCATAAATTTTTTATTTTTGAATGATTTTTACATATCTCAATTTTTAGCTGTGGCATCATGCTTTGAAATACTGTTCAGAATGGAGTTTTGAATAAGAACATTCTATCACCACACCCTCCCTCCGAGTGCTTCCCCCTATTGTTTCTGTGTTTCCCTACCCCCTGAATTTATTATCTTTGGGTTTTAAACATGAAACTGTTATTAGTGTTAGCACACATTCTCACAACACTTGTTCTGTTTTCACATGAGTGAACCCCATGATACAGTCTTCAGAATTTGAATAACTTGACTAATCACTTGGATTTTGAGTTCTGAATCCTTCTCTGGGAATCAGTCCATCAAAGTAAAAGACTAGATGTATGCCAAAAGCAGAAAGCGTGTGAGGTTGAAGCCAGGGAATATCCTTTCACCTGGGACCAGCAGAGAGAGCAGAACCCAATGTGAACTCATAGGTTGCTAAATATAGCAACTGGGATGCGGAAAAGGGAGAGTTAAAGTGCACACCAAGCACAGAGAGTAAAACACAGGATTAAAGTGGGGACACAGGATCAGAAAGGCCTTGTCATAGGGAGGAGAGAGGCGACGAAGACTTATGAAGCCATAGTAGTCAACCTGTCTACCATCTTGGAACACCACTGCCAGGCCAGGGTAATAAATTCACTGAAAGTGTTCAAGATTGGACTTAAAACAAAGCAAGTTTAGAATTGAATGAAACCTAAACAAAAAAAAAAAAAGACAAAAAATTGCCAAGGAAAGCAATAATTAGAAGAAAAATTTCTAGAAAATATGTTGGTGGAACCAAAGCCAAAAAATTGTTAATCCTATTTAACGGGAAAATATTTGAAAATTCAGTCAGACAGCCAAATGACAGCTAGGTGCTGGCGAATAAATGAAACAAGCTGTTCTGTGTTGGGGCCCTAAGGAAAAGAGCTCATCAGTGGCCAGCCCAACCACAGGACCATTTCATCCTCACCCATGCCACAACCCCACCCCTACACTACGCCCACCTACCTTGAACGATGAGATGGACTCTTGAGGTCTTTGGATGGTTGTCCGTTTGCACTGAGCAGGTGTAGGGGCCTTCATCATACACATCCACATTCTGGATCTCGATGCTGTACTGAGTCTGGGTGTTGCTCAAGAGGATCACTCGGGGGTCCAAGCACCACTTGTCATTCCCAGCATACAGAATGGTGCTGCGGTTTAGCCAGGCCACCCGGGTCACCCGGTTGTCAATGGTGCACCTATAGGGAAGATCAGAAGGTGCATGTCACAGAGCCGAGTGAAAAGGGCTTCCACCAGAGCAGATACTTCCCCAGCAAGGCCTTAGCATCTCTTCTGGCCTGTGCCCCTTGGATCTCAAGGCACATACATATTGATCCATGATCTGTTTCAGGTAATACTTTCTAGAATGCAAACTTTGGATGTCTGATAATGACCACAGGCTTGGGACTTCAGAACAACCTAATACTTCTGAAAACCCTCAAGTACTGTCCCTGTAAATGTATTTTCTCCCAATCTGAACCAATCTGTCTTGCCTGGGATAGCAGCACCATATGCCCTAGACTATAACCTTTTGTTCAAAGATTTCTGTGAAGTATATCTGATCATTCTTTACCCTGCCTCCTACAACAAGGTTGAAAACTTCTTCACAGAAGCAGACCTGCACAGGGACTGAAAAACCACTGCTCTGGCTATTTTAAGATGAAGTTATTTGGGACCAGAGCAGAGGCGCAGTGGTAGAGTGGTTTGTCTTATACATGGCTGATTTAGGACAGACTGTGGTTCAATACCCCAGCCTCCCGTATGTTTCTCTAAGCCAGGAGCAATTTCTGAGTGCATAGCCAGGAGTAACCATTGAGCATCACTGGGTGTGGAAACAAACAAACAAACAAACAAACAAGACTAAGGTATTTAATACTCAAAACAACTCAAGGAAGAAAGATCTACTGGCAAGAGGCAATAAAGATCAGAGACACCAAATGGCTCTGCAGGGTCCACTGATTGCCCATACCGGATGGGACGCCCAAGTGGGCACAAGTCCATGCAATGTCTCTCCATGCAAAGGAGAGAACTGTGACAGAAAGTTCTGAAGTCAGAAGAAAATCTGGGGGCCGGGAAGGTGGCGCTAGAGGTAAGGTGTCTGCCTTGCAAGCGCTAGCCTAGGATGGACCACGGTTCGATCCCCCGGCGTCCCATATGGTCCCCCCAAGCCAGGGGCGATTTCTGAGCGCTTAGCCAGAAGTAACCCCTGAGCGTCAAATGGGTGTGGCCCAAAAACCAAAAAAAAAAAAAAAAAGAAGAAAATCTGGACTGTTACCGCCACTCTTTATCTTCATTGTACCCAGGGGCAGAAATGTGCCATGGCTGCCAGACTAAAAACATTTTATAAAACCACAAAACTGTTGTGATTGCATATGTAAAAATAGAACTTCTTTCTCTATGTTTTGCATCTGGAGCTTCCAAATTGTGGAAGATCCCTGTCTTCCATGATTCTCTCCCAGCCTCTCCCCATGAGCGATGGGCACAGCTCTGTACACATTCATTTCCCTCCCTGACTATACCATGTACAGTCTACAGATCTAAAGCTAAATTTTACAAACAGTGTCCTTATCCCTAAGAACTAGTAAAGCTGTGCTGTAATGTCTAAGGATGCCTCCAATTTATACATTCTTTGACAGCCTACAAAGTAATTTTTAGAACACAATGTCTAATTTGATTCTTACAGCCTATCTGTTGGCCCTGACCTTACACATTCTCTCCTCTTATGGACAAACACTCAAGGGCCTGTAATGGTGAATTAGCCTGGTAAGGGATAAGAGACCTGAGTTCCTGATTCCATGTGCACCTAGGAATGTTTCAGAGCAAGGGAAGATCATCTCCACTGATTTGGAAACACTCTGGGATCAATCACCATGGAAGAGTATGAGCATCCTGCTGTATTCCCTAGGAGGTCCCTCTCCAGATGAGCTACTGGGGCTGCGCATCCTTTCCACTGGTACTTATGTAAAGGTCACCCCATTATTGCATGGCACTCAAAGGCAAGTGGGGAAGTCCCCTGCAGGGAGCTCCCACATGGAAAAGTGCTGAACAAGAAGCACCTTTGCTACAGTGTCCTGCAAGCTAGTGGTGTGTGGTGTGTTTTCTGGACAACATAGCAGAAAAGTGAAGACAGATATACTGGGAAAAGAGTAAAAGCTCTGGGGTGAGATTGAGAATGATTTCCAGAAGTGGACATGGTCATTTGCAGCAAAAGCACAGGAGGGGTTTTTGTCACAGAATTTTTCAATTCATGGTTGTGGAAAATCCAGAAATATGTATGAGTGTCTAAAAATAACTCAGCTCTCAAAACTTCAAAGTTTGAGAACAGGGGTATAGAACAGTGTCTTTGTAGACTGCAAAGTCCTTTGTTTTATTATTTGGGGGAGGGGTCATAGTGTCTTCCTAGATTTTTGCAGCAGCAAATCTGTGAAATAGATCCTTTTGCCCACTATTCTATAGGTCAGGACTCACTCTAGGGTTTGATATGGTCGGGGGCCTTGACAATACTGGTATTACAAAATTGTTGGTACTGTTCCTAAAGCCATTCGTTATGGGGCATAAGTCCAGTTGTGAATTATCTATGTAGGAGGGTCTGTAAAGCACCGAGCCCCTGGATCATTAAGTGAAAATGTGGACTGAAAATCAACAAAGCAGAGCTAGTTAGATTGGCCAACTCCTAGGACACATCTCCAAAGAGCTGAAATTGACTGCATTTACAGAAGCACCCAGGAAAATAGAGAGCACAGCACTGCACATACTGAGATACAATCTAGAAGGCATACTGCAAGAGAAGGCCAGGCAGAGAAGCACCAACATGCAAGGAAACCCTTAGGGGGAACCTTTCTTCTATTACAACATGCAGGAAAGAGAGGGAATCAGCAGTCTGAGAACGCCCAGGCCACACGGTGGGTGTCCATGGTCACAAGGACCCACTTTGTCATTTTAGATTCACTTACTATTGCCAATTTACAGGTGGAGATAACTGTCTAAAATGAAAAGTGTAGAATTAACTACAATCACACTGACACGGAACTGCAGATCCAAAATTAGACCTTTTCCTCCCAAATCCAATGATCCTCAATGACATTCTCGGGTAACTGTAAATATAACAAGTATGACTTTACCAAGAAAGCCTGGAAAACACTGATTGCATGAAAACACTGATTGCCTAATCATTCTCAAAATATGGAGGTCATAATGTAAGACCCCTCCAGATAGAAATTCTGGTTTTGGTAAAAGGAAAGCAAAAGATTGGGATAGCACATAGAAATGATTTGGGGGGAAAGTTTCCAATTATTTGGCCAGTAAAAAAATTATGGCAATAAATATGTCTAGTAATTTAAATACAAAATTCCATGATTACCCCAATGGGAACCAAGCAATAATAGAATCAGACTCAACTATCTGGCTCTGGGGGACAGCAGACACACATTAAGGACAAAGACTTCTGGGAATGAAGGATGCCCATGGTGAGGAGTTTTATGACCTTTGGTGAGCAGCAGAGGATGCCCTGGAATTCCTGTGAGTAATTTCTTATTGTAAATTGACTGAGTCCTCATGTGACCCCACATGGAAGGGGTTGAAGTTGCCCATTTGAAGATATAGAAATGTTCCCTATATAGCCCATTTCTGCACACATCTATGGTCTCATAAAATACTATAGGGGAAACTAACACTACTTCAGCGGTGGTTTTACACACATCCAAGAACAGGTGGAGATGGCTGGGGCTCTGCCCTGCTGAGTCTCCCTGAAATGAACAATGACTCCCTGGAATAAAGGCAGATTACAGAATTAACTGGCAGCCATCTCCCTTCTCCCTTTCTCACCTGGCTCTGTCTTTTGGCCTTTTGATCAAAAATCTCCATATTAATGCAGAGGGAACCATTATTCTAGGTTAAAATAAAAATAAGAAGGTAGCTAATTGTTCTCCTAGGAAGATTGGGTGATTTTATGTGTGTGCATGAAGGGGAGAGTTTGGAGAGGTTTGGCAAAAGGGTAGGTGGAGAACGGGGACCATAGTGCCCTTCTTCAGAGTTGGCCCTTCATATAATTCTACAAAATCACTACAAAAACATACCAATGATCCATGTCCTTTATATTTTGGTGGGCCTATGCAAATAAATGCCACTCTAACACCGTTTTTTACTATGTTCCCTTGACTCCAATCCTTAAGAAAAACAACCCATTAAAACTTTTGAGGTTAACTTAAACTAGTAAGCATGTGCATGGAACTAGATAAATGTACTTTGCCCTTAATGTTTAAGGAGTTACATAAGTCTAATGTCTTTAGATTATATTGTGTGCTGCTAAGAAATAGTATGTACTACAACTGGGGATTTGAGGGACAAAGTAATTGTATTGTACATGGGTTCAGTTTTGTTTTTCTTAATGTTCTTTGGCTGAAAGTTCAAGGCTGGGATATCATCGATGGGACTACCGAGAATTCTGTTTATGGGTGATTGTGCTTCCACTGTAACTTTACCCTGTCCTCTTTCTTTGCATCTTTGTTGTCATAATTAAAATAAAAAACAAACAAAAAAAACATACCAATAGATTTTTATCTTTGGAAGGAAAGGAAGAGGCATTAGTATAAACTTGTAGGAGCTAAAGTTCTAAACACATCTCCTGGACTCATTCAGTAAGGGTAGCAGAAGTGTCTGAAGTGATCATCATGGAGCTAGCTGGTCCACATGCAAGCAGCATGAGCTAGCCAAAAGCCATGAAGGGCTAGGTTGTATTGCACATTCTGGCCAATCTAGAAAGTCTGTTGCCATTCTCCTTACAATTTAGACATACATTAAGCTCCCACCTCCTGTCAAGGAGCAGAGAAAGGACTGTAGCACCCCTGAAGACTTTGGAATGCAATCCTGAACTCCTAAATTCACAAAATCAAAACACTTCTCAACTGTGAGTTCCTTCTCTCTTTCTGCCTTGGAGACTGTCCTCATTTGCCCCCATATGCTATTCTTAGGCCTTGGATGCTTCTGGAAATGATCTTTCTAGTTCTTCATACACATGGCGATCTCCTTTTTTATGTAGCAACATGGATAGCCCAGAACTTGGCTTGAATAATAATTCCCCTGCAAAAGCTAGACTCATGGAGAAAATCAAGGAGGGACATTATTATGCTGTCTCTGTTGAACTTTGCTTAGTATCCCTTTGTCTGTTCTAACCCCATTGGCTTCTTTCCATAAAGAAGTTTCTTCTTACAGAGAATGAGCTATTGTTTTTACACCTGATAATCCAGGATATTCATTCTGCATCAATATTCAATGCAATCTCCTCGACAATGAAAATCCGTGTGTAGTTGATCAGTAGTCAGGCCAATGTACTCATGTTGGATCATGCACCTGAGATGGTAGAGGGGACTAAACACCACTATCCTGAAATGTCCTGCAGTTACATCTATTGTGTCAAAGTCTAACAATGCAGACCTCTGTATTCTAAACCGCCTGTTGATTAACTGGAGCTCTGTGATCATTGCTGTCTTTCTACATAGAGAAAAGTCCCAAATGACGGAACAAGCCCAGGATAGGTCAGAAGAAATAGGTCCAGACAGGCATACACTTGGGGGCATCAAATGCATTTTTGAATTGAAAATCAAAGACGGAGAAGAAAGAGGATGGGGAGAAGAAGAAGAAGAATCTGGGAGCTGGGATGGGGGATAGTGCAAAGGTGTCTGCTTGGAATCTTTTAAGAACAGACAAAGAAAGAGCTGAAAAATATCAAGAGTCATTGACAAAAGAGGAACAATTTCAGACTTGGCCTTTCTTAAACACACATGCCTGAAGATCTGAGAACTATAGTGCAACCAGACATTGACAAGCCAAGTATTCATCTTAATTAATGTCTATTGAACTGCCTTTGAAAAAAAAGCACATTTCAAGAAGAGTTTTGATAATTCTGTTTTCAACAACATTGGGTCAGTTGCCTTTTCCAGCACAAACATGCTCTCAATGCCCTTACATTTGGTTTTACTAGGCATTTTTATGGTACCTTTATATACCCTCACGTTTCCCAGGGAAACACTTCTAAAAATTTGACACCTAGTTACATGGGACCTGTACTCTGTTATCCATCTCTGCTTTTGTGGTATACTAAGGCAAGAAACAGAACTGCAAGGTTTCACATGGATATATTGGGAATCCCAACATCAGCAGGCACTGTGACTCTTTAGTGTGGGAGAAAGGTATACTAGGGGTGGGAAGTGTGATTTCAAATCTACAAGTATCTCAATGCAATTTATGCAATTTGGGCCACAAAGACCAAGGCATTTAACTTACTCATTCCCATTGGCCTCATATCTCACAATAGTAACTGTTTTAATTACAAAACTAGAAAGATATGATACAATAGAGAAATTAAGCACTTCCCTTGCACACATCTGTTCCAGTTTAAATCCCTGGCAATTCCTATGGTCCTCCTGAGTCCTCCAGGAGTGAATGACCCCCTAAACATAGAGCCAGGAGTGAGCCCTGAGCATTGCTGGCTGTGGCCCCCAAACCAAGCAAATACAAAATTTAAAAGCATGGCAGTTATGAAACAGTTGGTAGTGCCTGTGTGGAAACAGCAAGAACTCTTATAATAATGGTGGTATACAGAGTAGAGAGGAAGGCACAACTGAGCACTTAATAATTCCTAAAATCTGGAGATGGTGGGAAAAGATGGAGTAAACATCCCTGAAATCCAACTGTTGGAAGGGAAAGCTCAGCTTTTATCTTTTTTTTTATTGTAAGAATTTATTCAAGAGACAAAATTGATTAACATATTGAGGTAAACTGACATAACATAATATAGCAACATAACATAACATATAATTAATATAATATAATAATACATGTAAGTCAAAGAACATTTCTAAATAAACACAATTTTTATCATAATGACTTACATATCTTTCACAGTAGTATTTTAGGTACATATTAACATTGAATCAGGGGAATATCCATCACCCCCAGTGTTGTCCTCCCTTCATCCCTGTTCCCAAGCATATATCCCTTTCTTCCTTCTTTATCCCCCAGAATGCTAGTTTAACTAAAAGTATATATGTTAACACTAATGTAAACCATTTTTTGCAGTTCCAGATATTTTTACTAGTGGTTTCTTAAAGGGTTAGAGTCAAAGGAGCACTATATAAACAATGTTAGAGTGGCAATTATCATTTGCATGGGCCCACCAAAGTATGGGGGTCATGGAAAAGAAAAACTTTTGGCCTAAGTACAAGGAGACCTTACCCCTGAAGTTTCCTGACATAAGACCATTTCTAGGCTCCAGGCAAACTAGTTTGTCCAATCCTGGCCATTGTCTGTAGTGCCCATACAATTATATTTTTCATAGTCTCTGTTGTTGGTATCCTGTTTCTGTATTGAAGGTCCTGGAATCTGTATATACAACATTGAAGTCAGGATGGTACGGACTCAGAATTAAAAGGGCAATGCAGAAATCCCTGTCCAGTACACAGGTCATTGTTCTTGTTTAAATCTTCTCAGTGTTAAGGGAAGACTCTTTTGAGTAAATTGATGTCAGAGCAGCAGTAGGGTCTTCCCTGGTAGAGAATTGCTTTCAGGTGATGACATAGACAACTTTGGATGTTTTGTAGATGGCTTCCCTGGTTCAGGGGTGACTGAAAAATGCCCAAACCTCTGAGACCTGTGCCAGATCATCATGTCAATGTTCAGGGTGTAAGGTTCCATTGCACCATTAGATTTGTGTGTTCCTATCTTTATTAGATAAGAACTTATTTGTATGTATAGTATTTTCCATTTTAATGTGCCCATGCAAACAAGGAATAATGCCACCTAACTCAGCTTTTTTCTTCTTGCATAGAACAAACATGAAAGCTCCTTGAATTCATGTGCAGGGGAAATAAGTTTCCCCTTTGTAGGAAGTGAGTGGGAGGATTCATGCAACCATGTGTCAAGGCTAGAATTCACATATAGTAGAGCCCTGCCAGATAACACATTTTTGAAATCTATTTAATAGATGATATGCTCATCAAAGGGTATTTTATTGTATATTCCCCTGATCCCTACATGGAAAAGGTCAGGCCTTATTTTCTTCTTTGTGCCTTGCACAAAATTGTATGAAGTAAGTTGTCAACTAGCGTTCATCAACTGATTACTTTTTAAATTAAAATCTCCAGCCTACAAACTCCTAAAATGTAAAAGATTATGAGGCCTTCATTCAGCAAGGCTCACAATATGAAAAGGATCACTCTGTTTTATCATTAACTTGTTTTTCCAAAGAAGAATGTGCTCAACTTCCCATACACATGATTACTTTGCATGGAACTCCAAACAAAAGAAACCCTTGGGGGCAGAGAGATAACATGAATGTAGGGCATTTGCCTTGCGTGTAGAAGGACAGTGGTTTGAATCCCAGCATCCCATATGTCCCCTCGCCCCCCCCCCCAGCCTGTCAGGAGCAATTTCTGAACATAGAACCAGGAGTAATTTCTGTGCGTTGCCAGGTGTGACCCATAAAACAAAGCACAAAACAAAACAAAACAAAACAAAACAAAAACCTTTCCTTCCACTTCTCTACAGACCTGAGGAAAAAATCAAGATGGCTTGGCTGCATGGATCTCAGCAAGCACACCTGTCAATCTTCCCATCTTCTCCAGCAATCTGAAACAGCAGCATCTCCAAGCAAATTCTGTCAACCATAGTGGGCCCTGATTTTTTTTTTTGAAATGAACAAGTCAACATTAGAGGGACAACACCCTGTATTCATTCAAAGACTGAGGAAGGCATGGCACTGCTTGATGGGTTAGGCCCCAATTCTAAGCCAAGTCTTCATTTAATTCCTGTGTGCCACATTGATGTGGCTGGGAAGGATTTCTGCTCCTAATATAAGGCCATCAGAGCATTTTGGGGTCCTGATGAAATCAATCAACCATAAGGTAAAGCAATGGAGCCTTCCTGCCCTCAGTGGCTAAGTGAAACATCTCAGCTTTCTTCCCTAACATAGTTAAAATAGTAAAAATGTTGAGAGGGGTCTGTGAATCTTATTCTGGAGATCAATGCTGGGAGGGAAGTCAATGTGTGAAGAGGGTAGCAGAGAAAATTTCTGCTACCTTCACCTGCATTTCACCTTGAGTTCCAGAGTGGGTGAATAATATCCAGGAACGGTATAGCTTGCCCTTCACATGAGAACACATGCTGATCAGACAGGTCATACCTTGGGGACATGGGAATCCTCATTGGGATCTGGCCCCACTCTTCTCTTAGGACTTCGTGAAACACTTTATTTTGAAGGTTAACACATTTCTATATACCTAATAAGACCCATTTTCCTTTTTCTTTGGGGGGAAGACTTTTTTGGGCCATACTTGGTGACACTCAGGGGTTACTCCTGGCTATGCATTCAGAAATTGCTCCTGGCATGGGGGACCATATGGGACACTGGGGAAATCAAACCTCGGTCAGTCCTAGGTTAGCATGTGCAAGGCAAATGCCTTACTACTTGCACCACTGCTCCGGCCCCTGTGACCCTTTTCAAAGTCAATGTAAATCTCAACAACCTCCCCACTACAAACAGTTTAAAACCCCATGAATATTTCTCAGATTTTTATCTTGCTGTGAATTGGTAATGGCATAGCTCCTTAACCTATAGTTACAAACATTTACTTCTTTACTCCAAGAATGTTACTATACTTTTAGAACAAATTGGGTCTCAAGAGAGTTAATATGTTTGTAGATGTTGGAAAGTACATTAAGTGAAGAGTGGAGGGCACATGTTATTTCAGATAAAGGGTAAGATGAGAGCAAAGAGCAATGAAATTGAATGAAAATCATGGGATGGGTCAGAGAGATAGTATAACAGGCTGACCTAGGTTAGATTGTTGGCATCTTATGAGTCTCCCATGAGTGCTCGAGTACAGAGCCAGTAGTAATCCCTAAGTATTGCTGGGTGTGGCAACAAAACAAAACATCCTAGCATATTTGCAGAAGGACAAAACTTTGGACTGTATGGGCTAAGAACTTGGGCTAAAAAAATAAGTTAGGGGTCAGAGTGATAGCACAGTGGGTAGGTCCTTGCCTGGAGCAAACCTGGATTTAACCCTTGGAAACTCATGATCCTCTGAGTCGAGGAGTAATTTTTATGCAAAAGACCAGGAATAAACCCTGAGCATTGTATGGCCTAAAACCAAACTAAAATGTTAAAAGATATTAATCTAAGAAGTGTATATGCATATTGCCCTCTTGGCTACTGCAGACTAGGCAGTAGGGGTTCTACCATCAGGCTCCCCTCAATTCAGCCTTCCATTGGGTACAGTTGATGGGATGAAATCAAAGGAAATGAGCAGTGGTTTCCAACACCTTCTTAACACCTGCACACTAGCATTAACCCTCGAGATAGTTGTTGAAAACCACTGTGCTATGAGATGACTTTGTGGATGGGTAGGACATTTTGTGGACCAGTACTGGAGAAGAAGTATGCACCCCTCCCTGCAAGATCACAGGTCCTAGCTGGGTCCCAAAGGGCCCTGCTGTGTTCTGGACAGAACTTTGGTCCCTATGATCCCCTTTGCAACCCTGAGGGGGCTGGAAGTGTCTCCTGCAGGATGACTGGGTTGATGAGAGTTCACTCTTTCTACACCTCTTGCAGTTCAAGAGGTCAAGTGGGGATCCAACCCCTGCCTCTACTAGCTCTCTGCTTTATTCCACTCTATCATCTCTTTTTCTAGTATCTCTGTCCCCATTTTGTGCTCCTGGGTCTGGAGCAGTAAGAAGACACCCTACAACTCCCACACAGGTCTTTGTGAGGAGAGATTTGGTTGAACCTCTCTTCCTTGCATTGCATGATGCCTCGAGGGATTCCTGATCACCCATATTAGGTTTGTGAGCATTGTGATGATGAGCACACACAGCTGGAAAGCCCACAGCTAGAGAATTCCCCAAGAACATTCTGGCCAAGTAGACATATGTTGTGTGACAACCTCCCCACCCCAACCTCCTCCAGTGGAAACTGCAACCAAATGTATGTGTGACTTCTAGGCTGATGCTAATAGTATTTACAGACAGGAAAAGGATGGGGGGGGGGGTAAATAAATGATTGGGAACAAAGTTTGGGGTCTCCTGAGTCCTGGATCTGAGATAAGACAGCATGTTCTGTGGTTAGTGGCCTATAAGAGAGATTGGTAATGAAGAGTTCTGTAAGGGCACTCCGGACTCACACCCTAATGCACCTCTGACTCACAGTCTAATGCAAACACACCTTCTTTTATTATGTACATTCTTACAGCAGATCTAAGTGCTAAAGAGGATGTGTGTCTCACCTCAGCAGGACACAGAAGAGTCACATGATATTAATTGAAATTTAAATGCTTGGGGTAAAATTAGCAAGGAGATTGTTCCTTTCGTGGTAATTACCCAAGACTCAAAATTAAAGTAGCAGCAGCATTATCTCCACTCAGAAACACATTTCAGTTCCTTAGTCACGTGACAGAGTAGGGTTTTTCCCATCAAGGCTAATCTAGTACTAAGTCTGCAGCTTTGTTCCCTGCCCCCAACGTACACCCCCAAATACCAAATAGGCAAGTGGGTCTGTTTGCCAAAGTCTGAAAGGAAAGGTCACCTTCTTTCTTTTTCAGAGATGATTAAACAATTAAACAATAATTAAACAATTAAACAAGTCGTCTACTCCCAAATTCTCAAAATTGCTGGAACCCTCTTTGAATGGAGAACAGGGCACACTTCAATGATTTCTCTTCCTGTTTTCAGAGAATAGACAAAGAAAAGGGCAGTGGAAAAGAAGCGATCTGCAGGATCAAGGTTTGTTCTTCAGAAATCCTCAGTCAAATTGGAGCAGGAATTCAGTAAAAGATTGATATAGGAAACAGAGATGAGGAAGGAGAGCACCATGATGTCCTTTTAGATCTTAGCACACTGTTTCTATGTGGAAGCCACAAACAGTGGGTACCCCCCTAGAGCTCTTTGTATTCACTGAACTTGTGTTCCTAATATTTTCATGTAAATTCCAATTTAGTATCACTAATGGGGAAGGGCAATTGCATCGTCAATAGGTTGAAGAAAAGCAATGATTTAATAACTAAAATCTGGCTTTCATTATTTTGAATTCAAAGTAGTACAGATAAAAAGTTCTCTATGTCAGTCCAAATTGTCTAAGGACACCGGTATGAAAATAGGTGCCCCTGATTCAGATATCTAGGAAACAGGTGGAAGGTGCTGGGTCCAGGGCTGTAATCCATAAGATCACATAGGAACTGGAAAAGCCTAAACTCTAGTCCCTGGACATTAGTTGATTATAGAAAAATTTTTATAATGTAAGAGGCTGTGAATCTACTCCTTAAAGTTGGTTCCTAAATTCCCAGTAGAGACCCAAAGGGAACAATGCATACATAATAGTGTGCACTCTTATTTTTAAAAATAATTTCTTTATTTAAGCATCATGGTTACAAAAATTTTCATAGTTGGGTTTCAGTCATTGAATGTATAGCACACTTCACCACTGTGACTTTCCCACCACCAATGTTTGCCATTTCCCTCCTCCCACACTGCCTGCCTGTCTTCAGAAAGGCATTTTATTTCTCTCTTTCAATATCATTATCATGGTAGTTGATAGTGTATGTTATTTCCCTAACTACTCTCACCACTCTTTGTGGTAAGATTCATATCATAGGCTGGTCCTTCCAGTCTTCATCTCTATTGGCTCTGGGTATTATTACCATACCGTCTTTTATTTTTCTTAAATCCCACAAATGAATGACACCATTCTGTGTCTATCTCTCACCATATCAATCATTTCAATCAGCATAATAGTCTCCATATCTATCAATGTATAAGAAAATTTCATGACTTCATTTTTTTCCCTAACAGCTGTTAGGTACATTGTGTAAATGTACCACAGTATCTTTAGCTACTCAACTGTTGTGGAGCACTGGGGTTGTTTACAGATTCTGGCTATTGTAAATAACACCACAATAAACATAGGAGTGCAGAAGGCATTTTAGTATTGTGTTTTGTTTTTAAGGTATATCCCTAGTACTGAAATTCCTGTATTATGAGAACTCAGTTTCCACTTTTTTAGAAATATTCATATTATTTTCCATAAAAGCTGAACTAGATGGCATTCCCACCAGCAATGAATTGGAATTACTTTCTCCCCACATCCATGCCAGCACTGTCCAAACAGTGATTTTATTCTTTGTGATGTGTGTCAGTCTTTGTGGAGGAAGATGATACCTCATTATTGTTTTGATTTGCATCTCCCTGATAATTAGTGCTGTGGAGCATTTTTCATGTGCCTTTTGGCCATCTGTACTCACTGTTTCTCTCCATTTTTTGATGGAGTTAGTTGTATTTTTCTTTTTAGGTTTTGTCAGTACCTTGTATAATTTAGATATTAGTTCCTTATCTGAAGGGTTTTGGGTGAATAATTTTTCCCTGAATGACCTTTTTATCCTAGTCACTGTTTTCTTTGAAATGCAGAGGCTTCTCTGTTTAATGTAGTCCCATTTGTGTATCTCTGCTTCTACTTGTTTGGACAATGGTGTTTCCTCTTTGAAGATTGCTTTAGTCTCAATGTCATGGAGTATTTTGCCTATGATTTATTCTATCTACCTTATAGTTTCAAGGCAGATATCAATGTGTTTATTAAATTTTGATTTGACCTTTGTGCATGGTGTTAGATGAGGTCTGAGATTTCTTTTATGCATGTGGCTGACCAGTGATTCCAACATCACTTGTTGAAAAGGCTTTCCTTGCTCCATTTTGTTTCTTAACCCTTTATTAAAGACTAATTGTATTAGTCTTTATCAAAGACAAATATTATCGAAGACTGATTTTATGTTTGGAGATCATTCTCTGAATACTCAAGTCTATGGGGACAGAGTGATAGAGCAGAGGTAGGGCACTTGCCTTGCACATTACTGACCCTGGTTTGATCCCTGGCATCCCAGATGGTTCCCCAAGCCAGGAGTGATTTCTGAGCACAAAGCCAAGAGTAATCCCAGAGCGTCACTGGGTTTGCCCCCACCCCCAAAAAAGAATATTCAAGTCTATTCCATTGATGTGAAGGTCTGTCTTTATTTCAATACCATACTGCTTTTATAAATATTGCTTTGTAGTACAGTCAATGTGAATTTGGGGAAAGTGATACCTCCCATCTTTTTCCTAAGGGATGCTTTAGCTATTCATGGGCTTTAATTGTTCCAAATGAATTTCAGGAATATTTAATTCACTCATTTGAAGAATGTCATGGTAATCTTAGAGGAATTTCTATACAATGCTTTGGGGAGTATTGCCATTTTAATGATGTTAATCCTCCCAATTCATATGTCTCAATTTCCTTGTCTCTTATTTCTTGAATCAGTATGTTGTAGTTTTCTTTGTATAGGTCCTTCACCTCTTTGGTTTAGTTGACTCCAACCTATTTGAGTTTCGGTGTTGCTACTAAAAATGGTATTTTTTAGTATCTATTTATTCTCTATCAGTATTGGTGTAGAAGAAGGCCATTGACTTTGTGTGTTAATTTTGTAGCCTGCCACTTCACTATATGAATCTATTGTTTAGAAGATTTTTGGTAGATTATTTTTAGGACTTTTTTAAACATAGTGTTATGTAATCTGCAAACAGTGAGAGCTCGACTTCTTCCTTTCCTATCTGGATATCCTTGATATCTTGCTCTTGTCTAAGAGATGTGGCAAATAGTTCCACTACTATGGTGAATAGGAGTGGCAAGAGGAGATAGTCTGGCTTGTGCCAGATTTTAGAGCAAAGACATTCAGTTTTTCTTCATTGAGTATATTTTCCATTGGCTTATTGTAAATGGCTCTGAATGGTAAATGGCTCTGAATATATTGAGAAAAGTTTCTTCCATTTCCATCTTGTAAAGAGTTTTATTTATCATGAATGGACCTTAGCAAATGCTTTCTCTGTGTCTATTAATATTATCATATGGTTTTTATTTTTCCTTTCATTGATATGGTTTATTGCATTGATTGACTTGCCTATATTAAACCATACTTACATTTCTAGAATGAATCCTACTTGGCCATGGTGTATGACCTTTTGGATGAGGCACTGGATCCTATTTGCTAGGATTTTATTCCTCAATAAATTGCATCTGTGTTTATTAGAGATTTCTCTATTGTTTTTTTGTTTTGTTTTGTTTTTGGGTCACATCTGGCAGCGCTCAGGGGTTACTCCTGGCTCTACACTCAGAAATCTTTCCTGGCAGCTAAGGGGATCATATGGGATGCTGGGATTTGAACTACTATCCTTCTGTAGGCGAGGCAAATGCCCTACCTCCATGCTATCTCTCCAGCCCCTTTTAGAGATATTTGTAGTTCTCTTATTTGCTTCTCTGCTTTTGGTATAAGAATGATGTTAGCTTCATAAAACTTTGAGACTATTTCTGTTTCTTCAATTTCCCGAAAGAGCTTGAAAAGGATTGGGAGTAGGTCTCCTTGAAAATAGAATCTTTAGTGAATCCATCTGGGTATGGACTTTTGTTTGGGGTAACTTTTTAAATTACCATTATTAATTAATTTTCTCAGTAGTGTTGGGTCTGTTATGTTATGCTAGATCATGGAGGCTCAACTGTGGAAGGTTATAAGATTCCAAGAATTTAGCCATTTCTTCTAGGTTCTCATGTTTTGTGGCATAGAGTTTCTCTATGCCTTTCAATTTCTTTATTATCTGTAGTAATCTCCTTATTTCATTTCTAATTTGGTTTACTAAATTTCTCTTTCTCCCTTTCTTTTTGAGTTTTTCTAATTGTTTATGGATTTTGTTTTTTTTTTTTTTTTCAAAGAACCAACTCTTGCTGTCATTGATCTTTCGAATTTTTTTTTATTTCCAGGTCCAGGTCATTAATTTCTGCTCAAAATTTTATTATTTTTCTCTATCTGTTTTTGATTCATTTTGTTGGTCACTTTCCAACAGTATAAGCAGTGTCATTTAGTTATTTATGTTAGGCCCATCTTTTTTCCTGATGAGTTCTTGCAAAGCTATAAATTTTCCTCTTGGTACCACTTTTGCTGTGTCCCACATATTTTGGTAATTTGTGTCTTCATTCTCGTCTGTTTTCAGGAATCTTTTGATTTTCTCTTTGATTTAATCTCTGACCCAGTGGTTGCTCAAGACTGAACTGTTTAGTTTACAAGTGTTAAAGTTTTTCCTCTGTGCCTGTGTGTAATTCACTTCTTATTTTAGTACATTATGGTCTGAGAAGGTAGTTCACACAACTTCTATCCTCTTGATTTTGCTTGTCATCCTTGTGCAGGTGCCATGCTAATCTTCTCTGTATTGTTCCAATTTTAGTATATGTGTGGCCGAAGTGAGCACTATCCTCTTGATTTTATGGAGGTGTGTTTTATGGGTCAGCATGTGGTTTTTCTTGGAGAATGCCCTATGTACATTGGAGAAGAAAGTGTATCTAGATTTCTGGGGATTGAGAACCCTATATATTTACTCAGCCACTCTCCTTCACTTATGCCTTCATATATAGTATATTATTGTCAGTTTTTAACCTCATTGACTTAAAAAGAGGTAACAGGGTAGTATTTAACTCTCCCACTCTTATTGGGTTGCTATTGATGCTTTTCTTCAAATTTATCAGATATTGTTTTAAATATTTTGCTGATCCCTTATTGGATGCATATATTTTTAGGAGTGTGAATTCTTCCTATTGTAAATATCTCTTGATTTTTAAGGAGTGTCCATCTCTGTCCCTTATACATTTTTCAAGTCTAAACTCTGTCATCTGATATTAGTATGGTCAGTTGTTCGCTTGGATGATTGTCCTCCAACCTTCTGACTTTGAGTCTATGTTTGTTCTGGCTATTCAGATGTGTTTCTTGTAGGCAGCAAAACATTGGAGTCATTGTTTAATCCATTTTGCCACTCTATGTCTCTTAACTGTTCATTTAGTTCATTGATGTTGAGAAAGATAATTGTCAGTGAATTTAATACCATCTTTTTGTAGGTGTTTTCTGTGTCTGTTGGTCTGTCTTGCCTCAAAGTAGACAATAAAATAAAAGTATCCACGAGTGGTGAGAAAACCCCAAGCACCATGTTTCTAGCCCCTTAGGCAGTTGGAGCAAGGTATTTCTGGATAAATAATACCAAGTCAGTGAGTTAAGGATTCATTGGAATTAGTCTGCTTTTTGCCTCATGGCCTCTCTCTGTCCTGTGGTCTCTCTGCCACTTGTTCTTTCTGCAGAGCCCAAAGTCAGCGCTCTTTTCTTTATTCAGACCAATTTCCAAATCCAGGAGGTGAGGAGTCTAATAATCTAGGTGGGCTTTAACATATCAAATAAAAAGGTTTTTGGGAAGAGGAACTTGGGGGAACACTTTTGTTTGGGGTTGATAGCTGGGTATTATCTCATAGTAGACATTTCAGTTAATATTTTAAGCCTGGTTTTGAGTCTATAAAGTTTCTGATCTATTGTTTATCTGTGAAGCTGGTATCTCTACTTCAAACTTGAATGTAAGTCTGGCTAGGTGAAGTATTCTTGGTGAAGCATTAATTTCATTCAGTTTTGTTACTATATCCCACTACAGCCTTCAGGCCTTGAGGATTTCTTGTGACAAATCTGTTATAAATCTTAAAAATGCTTCTTTGAATGTAATTTTCCTTTTGATCTTGCTGTTTTCACTATTCTATCTCTGTCTGTGAGATTCATCATTGTGTCTAGTATGTGTCTTGGGGTGTTTTTCTTTGGATATCTTTTGGTTGATACTCTTTGGAAATGCAGGATTTGTTTGCATATACTCTTAAGTTCTAGGAGTTTCTTTGCAATGATGCCTTGACAGTTGATTCTTCCTGGGGATTTTCTTCCTGGGTCTCTGGGGCTCCAATTATTCTAGTTATGATCATTTATGATTGTTTATTATAATCATTTATGATTATTCTGGTTACTCCTGGCTCTGGACTCAGGTACAAATCACTCCTGGTGGGCTCACAGGACCATTTGCCAATGAATTTGACAAATGTAGCCACGTGTTATTTAAATATAAAATATTGAGTTCTAGCGTGGTTGGGGTGAGACTTTTCTCGGTTCAACCCGTTTCCTGTAGCCCCTTCATTAGCAAGTCTGAAGGATGCAGGGTAATGGTGGTAAAATGACCCACAGGCAGTCATTTGAAGTTTAAGGAATCAGCTTACTTTATTCCATGGCCTAACCACCATGTGCATTTCTCCACACGGCTTCTATCCTAAGTTTTAGTAAGCAGCCTCCTTTAGTTGTCCTCCATCCATCCTAGCTGTGTCTGCTCTATCTCTCCTCCCTCCCCCACAGCCTCTATTATTCTCTATTCCAAACAACAGTCCCTCCCAGGTATGGGTGGGTCTGGTCATTCAGAGGTGGGATAAACAGAAAATTGGGGGAGAGGTAATCCCCAGGGATTAAACCTGAGTTGGTCACATACACCTTACCTAACACTGGACGATCATTCCATACTTTGTCCATGGAGATTTGTGACCTCAGTTGCCTTTCACTTAGAAATACTAAATTTCTATATGACCCCATGTAGATCCACTTGGCTACATGAACTCTTCCTTACTGGAAGATTCTATAAGCTTAATTTCTCTGTAACTGAGACCATAATTTCTACCTTCTACCTAGTCCATAGTGAATCTAAAGGTCCATCTGGAAAGCAGAGACTGGTATTTTCTTTTTGAAGTCCTCAAGAAGCTTCTTCATTCTACCACTGAGCAAGGAATCAGGACATATAACCATTGAGATGGAACACTCTGGATGCATATTCAAAAGACATTTATTATGACTTGAGCATGGTCTAGACATTGCTCTACTCTTTGATTAGTGGTAAATGATTAGTCAACATGTTTATCAAAGTAAATACAGACCACAGAATTGAATTCATGTATGCTAGATTCTGAGAAGCCTAAGAAAGAGTGCAGTGCATCCAAATAGAAGCAAGAAGGTAAGTGAAGTGACTGGGGCCAGCCCCTCAATCATGGTGCTCTGATACTCTTTCTTGCTTATCCAGCTTTCTTTTCAATGCAAACCAACAATCACATGACATGTGGGAGCAAATAGAGGCAGAGCTAAACCAAATCACAAGGATGTATTTGTATAGCCACGTTGTGAAAGGTGGAATATTTTCTAGTCCCATCCATAGTGAGAACTGTGCTTGAAAGAACTAAGATGCATGTCAGACTGGAGCGGTACAGGGATATGGACTGGCTATAAACTAGACACCGTGGAGCCTGCTACCACACACCCTTTCTCTTAATAATAGCAACTTCTTCCATTCCACTCTTTCTTCAAAATTAAATGAGCGCAGCTTAGTAGACAAGGTAGGAGAGAATAAAGCCCAGGAGAGCCATAAATCGGAGTGCAGAGTGGCAGACACTGTAATCCTCCAGAATTCTGTGCAGGCTCAAGGAAAAGGCCCTCTTTGGGGAACCAGTGAAGGGAATCAATGCTCATAAAAGCATCAGAGGCAGCCAGCAGTCGCAGACAAGATAGATACCGTTGACCAGGACATGCGGCAGATTGCAGGTAGTAAAACAAAATAGAAAGTCATTAAAACAGTGGGCAAAGGGCGCGGCTGTGCACGGCTGATGTCACTGGGGAGCTGCCTGAGGAGGTGCATATGACACCCCATCCATCAGAAGGTCAGAACTGCCAAGAGGTCGCTGCAAACTCCAGGAATCCGATCCTTCTTCAATGCAGGCCATGGGGCTGGGCGCGGCTGAGGATTTATTGCTGCTCATGTAATAGGTCTATTTGGAAACACATTCTGACCAGCTTATCAGGGTATTAATACATCACAGGCATATTGAGCTGTATTCATTTAGGGTTCGGGCTGCTCTAACCAAAGACTTTCCTGGGAAGCTTGCCAGGGCACATTTGCTGGAATGAAATCCCCTTGCCTGCCTCCTTCTCTGATGTTGGGGCCAGCAGAGGGCAGAGTCCACTCACCAGAAAGCTTTCCAACCCCCCAGGGATAGCTCAGGGGGACCATGAAAACCTACAGATCAATGATGCAGCCCATTGAGAGGGTGGAGGTGTGAAGATTTTCTGAAACTCTTAGGATAGGCGCCCAAGAGGATGAAAACGGACAAAGCTAATGAAGCAGCCTGACTGTGCTGTGCCTCAGTTTCCCCTACTGCAAAGAAATCTCTGAACAGACTGCAAAAAGCCCCTCTGACCATAGAGGATGAACATTAAGACCAGATGGAAGGGTTGAGGTTTGAGAGACAGAGGGTAAATGCATCTTCCCAGCCTCTCTGCCTCTCCCCTCCACCACATCCCTCAGCTGCATTTTCTCTTTGTGCTACTATATGGCCCTGCCAGCTCCTTTCTCACAGAAAAAACACAAGTAAGTCCCCAAACTATTTTTAGGGAGAATGGCAGTTCCCCTGGTGCACCTGCCAGCAGCTTAGGTTTCAGTCCATCAGCTCCTCCTACTTTCTGGCCCTATTTAGTGCCAGCACTCTGAGGGTGCCTGGCTCAGAAGGGGCAGGCAGAATCTCTGGGTGTCACACCTCATGCAGATGTCCATGCAGTGGTGTCAACCACTGTTCCCAGCCAGTCATCATACATGGCCAGCCATGCCTTGATATGACACTGTAGTGATTGTAGGACTTCTTTTTCGTTTGTTTGTTTTTGGATCACATCTGGCAGCACTCAGGGGTTACTTCTGGCTCTAAGCTCAGAAATCGCTCCTGGCAGGCTTGGGGGGACCGAGATTTATGGGATGCCGGGATTTGAACAACTGTTCTTCTGTGTCTAAGGCAAATGCCCTACTGCTCTACCGCTCTGCTATCTCTCCAGCTACAGGACTTCTTGTATTAAGAAAAATGGTGTTTTTATGGGATGTTTTCTGGGAGATTTCTTTCTTTTGCCAATAGCACCTATGGCTTCACTATCCCATGCCTTAATCCAGGGGTCCTCAAAATTTTTAAACAGGGGGCCAGTTCACTGTCCCTCAGACCATTGGAGGGTCTGACTAGTAAAAACAAAACTTATGAACGAATTCTTATGCACACTGCATATATCTTATTTTGCAATGAAGAAACAAAACAGATACAAATACAATATGTGGCCCATGGGCCATAGTTTGAGGACTACTGCATCTCTCTCTCTCTCTCTCTCTCTCTCACACACACACACACACACATACACACACACACACACACACACACACACACTCCAGCCTGCCATATGCTTTTCCTCACATTCTATACATACCTGTAGCTGAGTCTTCTGGTATATTATGGAAAACTTATTATTCATTCCCTTAGTCAGACACCATAAATTTCTCTTGCTTGACTCTGAGCACTGCCCAGTGTTCAGGGTTGGCTCACTGAGTGAGTGAGAATAGGCCTGAGTTACTGTGTGTTGGCTTAAAGGCAGTGTGACTCTGGGATTCAGCTGGACCTCATGTAGATGCTGAAACAAGGTCCTCATATTGCAAATAAAGACCTTCCTAAATCTTCAAAGGAACCCTCATGGATTCCTGATCTAAAGCTAAGAACTGCTTCTAAGCACAGCTGCAGGGTGGGATTTGAGAGGAAAAAATTGATGAATGGAACACCCAGTTAGGGAAGTAGTGGTGGCCGAAAACAGGGATGTTCATTGGTGGCCTCTGTTAGGGGGAATATGATGGGTCTGCCAGGCTGGGGCCAGGCTCAGGTCTGAGCACTGGAAGGGCAGAGAGCACAGAGGGAGGATAAATCCTGAGAACATTCACCCAATCCAAGGCTATGTCACAAAGAGATGGAAATTAGAGATGTTGACCCAGATAGAAAGTCAGGAGAGAGAGGGATAGTCTGTGAGAATGGCTGGAATATTCGGTAACATATGAGTATGTATGAGTAATAATGGCCAGAAGGGTTCTGAAAGCAATTTTTTTGTGTGTGAATCTTTTGGAAACCACAGACATGGTCACGCTTCCTCATACCAATTCCAGCAGACAGTCTACAGTGGATCCAATCATCGGATCTCTGCATCTCACATGAGAAAATCAGGGTCATGGCACCATCGTTGCCAGGGCCGGGAGACTGTTTGGGAGCTCCTGGCTATTGCGTGAGTTTCCATTGTATGAGCAGGAGTCTGGGGGTGAGCATAGGGTGGTAACTGAAGCAAGTTCCTGGTATACAGGAGCTTCAGGCTGGCAGAGAACCTGGCTGTGGTCTCTGCCCAGAGAAAGGGCCTTCCCTTAGTGGCACTGAAGTCACTAAGGTCCAAGGTAATACAGAGATCCTAGAGGCCCCACCTACACATATTGCCGTGGATGAAAGTACCATTGATTCATGCATGAGTTATTCTGGGCTCCCCATGATGGAGCCCATGTTGACCTGCAACCATAGCAATTATTAACCAATGGGATGAATTGGTTAATAGGGCTGAATTAAGGAAGGCGGCAGATCTGTCTATGAACACTTACAGAGAAACCATGAATAAGTGTCCCACACCCCTTCTGTCCTCACCGTTATCCCAGAACATTTCCCAGGAACATCCAACCATTCTGTACCCTTGCCAAGGACCACGCCTCTTCCACAAAGCAGTAAAACTTGACAACTCTACTGCCACTGTCCCTTGGTGTTGAGTCAGGAGTAGCCTCAGTACAAATGTGAGGAAAGAGGCAGAAAGAAAACTGAGATGGTAAGAGGGGAGTGGGGGTCGAGAAGTGGGGAGGCTGGGAGACAGGGGCCAGGAGAAAAAGAGACAGATCATAGGAACAGGCCATGTCAGAAACATGTCAGGAAGTGGTATGTGGGGAGAAGAGAGAAATCCCTGGAGTCAGGATTTCCCATCCTCTGGGTTCTTTGATGTTTCCTGTGTGCACATGTGTATGTGTGCATGTCCACATGTATATGTGTTTACCTAAACATGCATTAGTGTGGACATGCATGTGTGTATACAATATGTATCCACAGATGAGAGAGAGAAAGAAAAAGAGGGGTAAGAGAAGGATAGGGAGAGACTGGCCTGGAAGGCAGGGCCTAAGCTCAGCAGAAGGTCTCTATGTCCTCTGCTTTGGGTCCCCAAGGCTCTCAGCCCTGACCCTTTAAGACTCATTCTGCTGCTCTGCTGAGAACTGTGCTCAGGAGTCAATCATCAAGTCTGTCACCAAGTTCCAGAGCGCCCTGTCTCTGCCTGTGGCCTGCAGGCTCCCTGAGAAGTTCACAGGGTTTGGCACATAGCAGGTGGTATTACTGAAGCCCAGGTTTCAGATCCATGTGATCCTTGAAAAACCATGTTGATCTGTCTTTTAAAGCCCCTGGCATGCTGATTTCTAATCAGAGAGTTACCCAAATCAAAGCAACCTGGAAGAGAGCAGAGCAGTGGCAGGCAATGGGGAAGCTGTGAGGCCTTCCCAGTGTCCTTTCTATCATGAATGTCTCTTGAACCACCCTCTCGGGGCCCTCCATCCATGTAGGCCTTGGGAGGGCCCTAAGTTCTCTGCCTTCTCTGCTCCCCCTCTAAGAGAGGCCCTGAGCCTACTGTCCCCTGAAAGGTCTTCCACCCCATGCCCAGGCAAAAAGCATCCCCCTCCACTCTCTCCTCCAACTTTCCTAGGCACACACACCCATTCACTGGACCCTTGCCTACATTCTCCATGAGAGGAAATCGTGCTCCTTCCCATGCCAGAAGGAGAGGAGACTGGAGCAAATGCCCATCCCTGGTGTCTCGGTGATTAGATACATCTGCAAAATGCAGGTAATTTGTGTTTCTGCTTTGTGCAATTGGCACTAATGGCACCAGCATAAAATGGAGCTCATCTTCCCAAACACACGTCAAAAAATATATTTACTAGGCACAAAGGCTAGGAGCAGAAGAATTGAACTCTAATGATAACATGTTTGGGGAGAAGCGATGCACTTAAGTCATTATGTATGAAAACTATTGGCAAAATTGTCAGTCTCGGCTCGTTAGAGAGTGAGGACATGCAGAAGGGGTGGGTCTGCGGGTGGGACAAGAGGGAAGAAGAGTGGGCGGGAGGACAGAGATTACATGCATAAAGAGGAAATGAAATAGGAATTACAGTCTCTGCAGGCGAAATGAAGAAAGAAATGGGAGTGGATTCCGTAGGTCAAAGGGGATAGCAGGGATGTTGCTCAGAATAGAATCTGGATATGGAGGCTCATTTCACTTAGATTTTCTATACTTCTTAGTCCTTTTCCCTAAATTAATGAAGTCTGCATTTTCCATTTAGTCCCTCAGCTCCTGCAAATTCTTGCATCCTTGCTGATTCTTGGCATTTTGGGCATGACTTGGATTGTTTTCTGCATTAAAGGTTGTATCAACAATGGTTACGACCACTTTGGGCTCTGTGGCTTTTGCCTTATGCCTTATGCTTGAACCTTGATGTTATTTTGTGATTCTATATTCAAAGAAAATGAGGTCTTAGGAAAAAGGACGAAGGTATGTTATCACCAGCAACAAGCTTAGTGATGTTGATGAATTGCGTCTCTAACTGGGGAGTGAAACCACAGGGCTGATCTTTTTTTGTGTGTGTGTGTGAGAATATGGGCAACATTGGAAGAGCATATCAAAAGGGGTCAAGAGATGCAGGCGGATGGAAGAACAGGGTTTCAGGATGGTGGATAAAATGCAACAGATCTTCACAAATAACAATGCATGCACATGCATCCTTTCTACCTATCTAGACATCATAAACATCCTTCCTATCAACCTCTTCTAACTTAGCTTGGCTTGCAGCCACCCAGACTCCACCAAAAGATGCTGCAAATAAATCACCAATTGGTTTTGCACCTGCACACAGTCCAGGAAAGGGTGCTGAGCTCCCTTTGGCTTCTGGCATGTCTCTCCATGGGGCACCTGTAGAAGGATGCAGAGATCCTACAATGACCCTTGGTCAATAGACATGTGCTATTCTCCTCTATCACAAAGTGAAGAAAGGACCCAACAGCACAGGTAACCTGCCAACAAGGTTGAGAAAGAATCTTCTAGAAGAGCCTGAAATCATGACTTTAAAGGGAAGCTTTAAGCTTCCTGGCACTTCATCATCTGTCTGTCTCTCTGGAATCTGGGGCCAATATCCTCACCAATGTAAATACCAACAGTCAAAGATCTCAGTCCACAGTTCTCAAGGGGACCCATGTCACCTCTCCTCACTTTCTGCTCTTCGGTTTCATCTTTCTTCATGTCATCAGTTCCCCTGTCCCAAACCCTGGGGAGAACAGACATGCTCTGACATTCTCAGTCTAACCTTCTTCCTCTATGAGATTTCCAGAATTACAATGCAAACATTTGAAGACACCATTCATCAGCTCTGATCAGTTTTGTATAGTCAGACCAGGTGACATGTGCAGAAAAAAAAGGGATAACAATAACATCAAGAGGGAGAAAGACCTGAATGAAATAAGGAATCATCTGCCATGCTGTAAAGTGGAACTAGGGAAAGGGAGTGGGAACAGGCAGGCAGAAGGACACAGGCCTTCGTATCTGGAACCTGATTCCATGATGCCCTAGAGACTCGCAGAATCTTCCTCTTCCTATGTCCTTTGGACTCCCTCATTCCATAGCTCTGGTGAAGGCTCTTGGATTTAAAAACCTTGATTCTTATGCAGCTTCTTCTCTATCTTTAGCACCCCATGAACAAAGGCATGATTGGACTGGCCATTGTGAGTTGAATCCAGATGGAAACTGGGGTAATACCAATAGCTACACTGACTCATCCTTCACCCTGGCCTGGATGGACACTTTGAGGCAGTCGCTGAACTCCATATTTCTGTCCCTTTACTGGGCCTAGTTTACAAAAATCCCAGCACCCATTTGAGAGGGTGCAGAGGATGGTCCATTATTTCTACAGAATTGAAGATCCTATTTCAATGCAGAATGGTGGAGACACACAGATCAGTGCATCTCCCCATCTGGACTCTATTCCCAAGTGCTTTTCACAATGATGAGGAGTGAGAAGGCGAATCATTCCCAAGCTCCTTTTCAACTTCACTGGCCATTTCATGGAGGGTGATGTGTGTGTGTGTGTGGGGGGGGGGGGAAGATGTCCAGTAAACCCAGGCTTTGGAGGGTGGTCTTGGAAATTGATGTCTTCTACTTTGTGAAATGTCTTCTATAATTCAAGTCTAATATCAGGAAGGTCATTCAGCAGGCCAAGTCCACTGGCTTCTGATTTAGACTGGAGGAGCAATGATTCCTATAATTGGTGCATGAGCTTTGGACAGTAGAACCAGTTTTAATATGTCTGCCCCCTACACCTTCATGCACAGTCTCCATAGTGACCAGAGGCTGAACACATACCCATTAATCTATGGGGGTACCCAGAGCTGATGTCTCAGAAGGTAATACTCTGGGAATCAGCTGATTGAGAGGACAGGGATAAAGAAAGGCCTCCTCTGAGCATGTAGGGGTTTGTATGGATGGAACACGGGAGCCAGCTTGGAAAGGAATGACTATTTTGTCCACTGGCCACTGAAGAAGGAGATAGAGACAGAAAGAGGCAGGCTGTGTGGCCGAGAGTTGCTCCCACACTCCTGCTCTCCCCCTCCGAGCCCCATCACCCCCTTGAGGACATCATCCTTAAAATATATTTCATTTCACAGCTGCATTATGGTCCCACAAAATCCTGGGAATCCAATTTAAGAACAGATTACCTCCTCACTTACTTCATTTGAAGCAATTACATGTTAATTTTCATTGAAACCAGCCTAATGCATACCAATCTGATGCTGCAATCTCATTTGAATACTTAAGGGAGCATCCATGAGGCTGAGGGGTGGCTCCTGAGATTTATATTTAAAGGGCCCTTCCTGTATTCTTGGCCTGGCTGAGTGCTCATCTATTTGCCCCTCCCTGCACTCCCCATGACCCTCCCTACACAGCCCATCAGTTTTCTCTGAGGACACTGTCCTCAGAGTGGACACCTGCATGCAGTAAGTTTCTCTCCCCTCTGCCATATTGGCTGGCTGAGCGTGGCAGAATCACAAACACCTCAATGGAGGTTTGTCTTTCTTCCAGACTAAGATCCATTTGGGGCCATCTGCACCAGGCAGGGGGTGGGAAGCCCAGCCTAAGCCTCTTCTGCACCCAGATCTGCACTCATAATCAGAACTGCACCAGTTTCAAACTGTTGTTAATGATACATTGTATTCTCAGCCACTCACCTAAGGAGAAAATCTTTCCAAGCAAACCCTGGGCATTGACTTAAGCCATTGATAATTAATAGTACTCGGGAATTTTAAATCAAATGGTCTTTTCATTTTAGAGTAGGGAGGAAATTAAAACAAAAATGACACCAACAAAAATCTTGTAGGACAGAGCAATATTAAGGAGGGTAGAAGGTTTGTTCTGACTGTGGCCAGCCTGGAGATGTTACCAGGAATAGATTCTGGTGCCCCAGCACCACAGAATATGATGCTTGAGTGTAGAGCCAGGAGTAAGCCCTGAGGATCACTGCGTTTGGACACAAAACAAACAAACAAACAAAAAACAAAAAAATAAATAAACCCCTTGGTGTTATTCATTGCTGCATTTCAACTCAAGAAAAGTCAGTTTGATTAACTCATGAAGAATTGTGAGATAATGTTGCTGATGCTTGAAGAGAGTGTTTTATATTTATAGTAACTAATCTACCCAGATATGGTGGCTGACAGGTGGGAGTGACAAGACTGACTTAGTTCAAGATAATCCAGAATTGTCAGTTCTAGAACCTTTCTTTGTTTGCAATCATATCTAAGGGGGTGAGGATGGGCAACAAAGATGCTTACAACTATTAGATACATTTTGTCCATAGGGTGTCCAGGTGTCCAGTTCTTAATGGTCCTGCCCAGTGCCTATGGACCAATCTAACTCTTAAGGTAGATTCTGCTCAGAACCAGCAACTGAGCAGTAAATCAAAGAGAAGAATAAAAAAAAAAACACAAACCCCTGAAGGTTCTTAGTGACCTTCACAAAGAAGTCAGTATATCCTTCAAGAATCCATCTCAAAGAGAGAATAGGGATGGGTGAAATGAGAAGTGGTAGATGGAGGAACTGCTCATCACTTTCTTCCCGAGAGGGCACAAGACTTTGGGATGGATTCTCAGCATTATATGATGACGTTACATGGATGACAGTGGTGATCTAGACTCATCAGGTATCTCCACACCTGCACCAAGTCACCCCACTGTGAAGAGTTATGCTTGTCATTCTTTCTATCAGACAAGCTTGGAAACACTGAAGGTTCTCATATAGCAAGTGGGTGAGAGAGGCCAGGAGGACCATACCAGACTGGAGGAAACACTCAACTCATTACCCACAGGCTAAAGCTGAGTGCAGCTTTATAGTTTTATAGTTTTGTTTCCCTTATATCCCTTCCCCCTTCCTACACTTTTCTGTCTTAATAACAGGAAAGACAAGAGCTTCCCTATGGAGCTCAGGGAGCAGGTTTCTGTTTTCACCGAGTGCTGGAGCTGGAGGGTTTAATGACAGGAAGAACAGAGTTAGCTGCACATCAAAGAAGCACATTTTTTAACCGAACTCTGGATGTCTTCTGAGAGTATCTGATGCAGAAATGAAATGAACAGAAGTCCTTGTTTCCTTGAAGCGCTTGTTTCCTTGAATGATAAATGCTGGGAAGAGTCTTAACCTCTTAGGGAAATGCACCTAGTGGTCTACCCTTTCCATGTTAACTCATATGTCACTTTTATATAGGGAGTTCTGCAGATGGGGAGGCTCTCCCTGAAACACTTCCCTCACCAGTGCCAGCCAGTGTGGCTCTGACTGGGTCTAGAGGTACTGGAGGCTGAGGAGCACAATTCACAGTGCTAAAGGGCAAGACCACCTACAGGTAAGTTCTGTACTTAATCCTCCTGAATTACTCCCCAGCCCCCGCATAACTGTGCTTCTTCTCTTAAACCCTCAGTTCATTTGTTCATAGAATTTTAATTAACCAAATGCTTCTTAGCTTCAGTCTCCAGTGGTGGATAACACACGGCAAAATGAGGTTATTCTATACGGTCAAGAATAGTGTAGTGGCGGGAGGTGAGGGGTTGCCTTACATGCAGCTGACCTAGATTTGATCCCCAGCACCCCAAAGGGTTCCCTAAGTTTCACCAGGAGTGATGCTAGAGAATAGACACAGGGGTACACCCTAAACATCACTTGGTATAGCTCTAGAACAAACAAAAACAAAGATTAAAAGCAAGCCAAAAACATTGGTGGAGAGACCAGAGCGATAGCACAATAGGGAGGGCATTTGCCTTGCATAAGGCCAACCTGGGTTCAATCTCTGGCATCCCATATGATCTCCTGAGCATCACCAGAAATGACCACTGAACCCAGAGTCAGGAATGCGCCACCGGATGTGGTCCCTTTAGCAAACAATTGTGAAGGGGCAGGAGCGATAGTACAGTGGGCAAGGTAATTGCCTCGCATGTGGCCACCTGGGTTTAATTGCCAGCATCGAATCCCATATAGAACCATCCCCCAGCACTACCAGGAGTAATCATTGAGTGCAAAACCAGGAGTAACCCCTGAGTTTAGGCAGATGTGGATTAAGAAATGTAAATAAAGAATGGTATAAAATGGAGTCTTGCTTAGCTTGATCTTAAACCACCATCTCTTGCATTTCCAGGCTGCACTGTGTCTGTAGCAAGCATGGATGCCTCTCTGGGCCAGGCATGTGTGGTTCAGAAACAACCATCTAACGACAATGAGAACCCCAATGGGCGACAGTCAGAGGGTCCTACATGCAAAATAATGTGGCTGTAAAGAATTTTAGCCCTCCTGTGGGTACTCTTGCTCCTCCCTGGCCCATGTTCTTTCTCATGTGTTCTGTACTGACTCCATTCCTGAAGCCCCAGGCTTCCTTGACCTCTGGCCTCAGCCTCAGTTTAGTCTGAAGTTGTAGGGGAACAGACGGCATCCCTTCTGTTGGGGAAATCTATGCCAGGGTCTGTATCTCCCCAAAACTCCAGGCCCGGAGTTTAATTCACTTTCCCACCCCCCAGCCCTGGGGTGCAAGGAGAGGCAGGAGAGTAAATATTTAATCCCAGGGGCCAGTAGGGTGGCATACGGGGTAAGGCATCTGCCTTGCCCACACTAGCTTAGGGCGGACCGCAGTTCGATCCCCCTGCATCTCATATGATCCCCTAAACCAGGAGCAATTTCTGAGTGCATAGCCAGGAATAACCCCTGAGTGTCACCATGTGTGGCCCCCGCAAAATTTAAAAAAATGTAATCCCTGGTTTGCTCTGTTCTCTGTCTACCAATAGGCATCAAATCCAGATGGAGATAAGGGATCTGGGCTCATCGTAGTCAAGGAAATGTAGGAGACTGACTTTGTTGTGCTTTCCAGTTGAAGCAATGACCCAAAACAAGACTGAATAAAAGATGAGAGAAGGTGCTGCGCAGACTCGAGGCTTCAAGGTTGTTTGATTGATTTGCACCTGATTAAGATCTAGACATGTTGAGGGAGTTGAGTTCAAATCCAGGACTAGTCAATGGGAAATGGGGAGCCTTGTCAGTCCCTGGGAAGCCTTGCAGTGGTGGCTGCATTGATGGGGAAAGCAGCCTGGATAAGTCACTGTGTAAGAACCACGTCTGAATCACTGGGCATAGCACTATGGGTATCACTGTTCCATAGGTGGGAAACTGAGTCATAGCAATAAATCATGGCTCAGAGCTGATTCCCAAACCTTCATGCCTTCCTATACAGTGTTTGGCCTCTCTTTCAGAAATATGTCCTTCCTTTTTGGGTAGGGATGCAGTTTCCTCTCCCACCCTTACCCTGTCAAGTCACTACAGGGGGATGGAAACCCAACATTTGTGCATCAGGAGGGGGCACATTGGACCAAACAACATTCAGATTGTCTCCAGTTTACATTCATCAACCTCTCACCCCTACCCACAAAAAAAATGACTTTACAATTTTCAGCACATCTGATCATCCAGCTGAGCATCCATGTCCTCACCTTAAAACTAGAGGACA
>NC_064855.1:29263757-29380258 GCF_024139225.1 Suncus etruscus | reverse complement strand
GAAACTGTTGCTCTTTCAGAGCTCTTGTGATATTGCACAAATGCTTATCAGAGGTTGTACTCTACTGGTGGTGCTTTCGCAGAGTCCCTTCCTGACTTTGGAGCTTGCACATCCCTTTTAGGACATTGCAACTCTTTATGTTGTGTGGTGTTTACACACACCTGACAGAACTCTAGCCAGAAATTACTAGCAGTGCCAAAAGCCACAGACCTGAGCATCAAGAATCACACTGGGCATATGTTGAACTTGTGACCTTATGTTTGCTAGACTGGTACTTCATCCCACTGAGTTCTTCCTCTGAGCCCCCTGATATGTGTTTTCTCTGTAAGTCACCCATTCTATTGTAGGTCTTCTACTCCAGAGAAATAAACAGAGGCATGAAGAGCCATAACAACTCATGCTGGACAGGGGATTAGTTTGTATGAGTAGAAACATGATTACCAAGATATCTGCTGAAATAAATACTCTTTTGTTTTTCTAGTCCCTCAACAGTAGTTTGAAAGAATGGGGTTTCTATGGGGACCATGCATGGAAATAACTCTGAATCATATTATTGCATGAAACATAAATTCAGGAACAATGATGACAGTGTCTCATTTATCATAGAAGATACAGAAACATGCATAAGTGCCTTGAGAGGAAAGTGAAGGGGCTGCAGCCAGTAAACAGCTTCCCAGGGGACCAGAAAAGGAAGATGAAGAGTGACTTTTTCTTTCACACTTAGACTACCCTAAGCATTTGGTCTTTGGAAAACTATGGCCATGAATTAGGGGAAAAAAACTGAGAAATTTACATCCATGTAGAAAATACTTCATTTTTGTTTTTTTTTTTTTTGGTTTTTGGGCCACACCCTGTGACGCTCAGGGGTTACTCCTGGCTATGCGCTCAGAAGTTGCTCCTGGCTTCTTGGGGGACCATATGGGACGCCGGGGGATCGAACCGCGGTCCGTGCGCAGGCAAGGCAGGCACCTTAGCTCCAGCGCCACCGCCCGGCCCCAATACTTCATTTTTGTTGTTTTTAAATTATTTTATTTTTTATTTAGATGATTAAAAATAACATATAGAGAGGGTTATCAAATATTTTCAATGCCTGCTCCAAGGACGTCACCGCTCAGGATATCCTTTCTGGAACTGAGCATAGGATTGAGAAATTGGTAATGCATCTCCCAATGGACGGTGTAGAAAAGAAGGAATGCCCTGCAGCTGAAGGAAACTGAGACATAGATGCCACCTTATCATCCCCAGAAACACGGTGTGCCAATTGGAAAATAGAGCCCTACAAATAAGCACCAATATCTAGCTTTGGCAATTTGGGATCCATTTATGACTCTTGCACTTCTCAGAATCCTCAAACACAAGTTGTGTGTGTGTGTGTGTGTGTGTGAGTGTGTGTGTGTGTGTGTGTGTGTGTGTGTGTGTGTGTGTGTGTGATGTCCTTTCCCAATTCACCATGACCTTCTGAAAATCAGAGTTTTCATTTCATTCGCTAAAATTGGGGCACACATGCCCAATGTTGGCTACTCCCCATTCATAAAACTTGTGACTGGGACTGTGAGTGCTGGGGCTGTGAAAATACAATCTGCACCATGTGGACTGAGTCGTGTCCTGTGTGGGAGTTCCATGCCATCCTGGATTTGAAAGAATAGGAGTCCTACATTGGAAATTCTTGTTTCCCAGAGACCATGACAGCAAAGATGAAGATACTGCCCTTCTTTGGGATCTTCTATATGCTACATTGCTAGGTTTTCAAAGGTTTATGGAAAGGAGATTTCTAGAAGACAAGCAAGCACCTCTCTGATCTAGTAAGGAAAATCTTTCTAAGAGAAGAAGCTTGTTTGATGGAGAGCAGGAGTGATAGTACAGTGGGCAGGGCACTTCTTGCCTTGCATGTGGCTGACCTAAGGTTTTAAACCCTTGGCAATCTCTCTGGCTCCTCCTGACACAACAGCCAGGGAGTAATTTCTGATGTGCACATCCACCCCTGAACACTGGCAGGTGTGTCCTCCCCAAAAAATATAACAACAAAAATATATATTGAAAAATAAAGAATCTGGTTTGAGAGTTGAAGAGAGGGGGACGAAGATAATTAAAGTGCCTTACATGCAACAGACCTGGCTTCATCCTCAGCACTACATGTGGGTGTGCTCAAGCACCGGCAGGGAACACTCCTAAGCAAAGCTCCAGGCAGAATCTTAGGCTCCACTGGCATTGCTCAAATCTTTCCTCTGCCCTTCCACTACCGCCAAAAAAAAAAAAAAAAAAGCTTAGTTTAAGACACAGCAGGCATTTGTGGGTTGGTCTGCATTTGTGTGTGTTGAGGTAGTCTTTGTGTGTATGAGAGATACTACAGAAGGGGAGGAATGGAAGGGATAGACAAAGACACATTTATTCTGCCAGCTCAACCTTTGAAGAAGCAGGAAAGCAATGAATGAGCATGAGGCCCTTGTAGTCCACCTGTAATTGCAGAAGTGCCACAAGGATAGGGAACTGGTAGAGAAAGATGGGATAGGGAGCCTGAGCTCCCTCCCCTCTAGGAAAATTCCTGAGCCCTGACAAGTCAGTAGAATAAGAGGTGATTGACAGGCAAGCAGAGATGCTCATGGCATTCTGGGACCCTGGACCTGAGCTGGAGATGAACTGTGTCATGCAGTACCTGGTAAAACTCTAAACCATCCTTTAGCTGCCTGGCTGCATCTGGGGTTTTATTCCAACTAGCTGAAAAAGGCTCTTTCAATGCCTGAAAAACTTCCTGACCATATCCTTGGCAGAGCTGAAAAAGCCCCAGCATCTCTGCACTGTCCAGTATATTATTCTTCTTCTTATCCATGTAACCTGGCACTCAGGTTAAAAAAAGAGCCCATCACCCTTTCTTTTTCACATGGTATCAACTCCACACAATGGTTACCAGGAGATGGCTCACGTCTCTTAGAAGGGGCCTCAGTTCTAAAGACAGGCAGCTTCAACAGCATGTTTACCCCTGGAAGAACATCATCTAGAGAGCACATGCTGAGGAATGGAGATGTGGGGTATTTGCCAGGCTTCAATGCTAACACAGACCCAGGAGGCACACAACGGTGTTAAATGACTCTGCAGATTCTATGCTCCACACAGCAACCCCCAGACACAAAGAAACTCCCGTTCCTCTACCAAAAAGCTCACTGAGAACCACATCGCTGGCCTGGGAGCATTCACATGAGAATCTCTTCTGTCCCAATTCCCAATGCTATTAGAGCCCACAGACACACTTGAAGGTGCAATACTGCACTGAATCCTTTCAATCCCTCTCTGTGTCGAGCTGAGTTGCAATTCTGTGATCACCACTGAGTCCTTTGTCCTCACCTGAAGATACAGAAAGAAAAGTACACAACACCCAGATTTTTGCCGAGATTAAAAAGAGAACATGAGAATTGATCTCAGTCTCCAAGACCTTCTGAAGTTTGCTTCCTTAAGTATCTTTTGGCTCTTAAGAAACTCAAGTTCATCTTTTTTTTTTTATATAGAGTTCTCCTACCTGGAGAAGTACTTGATTTTTGGCCAACAGAAACCATTGCCAGTGAAAACTAACTGCACTAACCACACACTTCAGCAAGTTGGAGATCAAGCATTGTGCTTGAGCAGTCACGAAGACTGTCTCTGAAAGCACAATGTACGAAGAAGTGAAGCCTTTGTTCATCTGCCTCTGAAAATTCATGGCAGCTTTGCCTACAGCATTTCATGCAATCAATGAGATGCCAACAAGGGATTTTTCCATTGAAAAACCAACCAGATAACCTTCTTACTGCATGGCTGGGCTGGGTTACCTGCATGCTTTTTGCTCACCTAGGACAGAGATGCACCTGCAGGCAGTATTTCCTGTAACCTTGGCTCTATCTTTAGTACCTGGAAATTGGCACGATATCCCAGAATTTTTCTTTTTCTTGTCTTTGGGGTACATACCCAGCAATGCCTAGGAACAACTCCTCAGGAGACCATGCAGGGGATTGAACCCTAACTTCCAGTATGAGAAGCCTGCATACAATCTGTTGTTGAACTACCTCTCTAGCTCGAGAATCTCTCATGTTTCAGAAAAGAGAACCAAACAGTCACTGCAATAGATGATTGTCCACAGAGAACATTAATTTCTTGGGTGGGCCCTCAAGAATCCAAATAACTAGTTTCTAACTGCAAGTCACAACACATTGTGAAACAGTACATTTGGTGATCATTAGTGCTTTTGCAAAAAAAGAAAGAAATATAAGAGAATAATTGTTCTTGGTACAGCCCACAAGTGCATTCATGAATGCATGCATGCATGCATGCATATACAGTTAGAATGAGTGGGTTGGAATAAAAATTATAAAAGCTGTTGGTGTCTTAAGAGCTGCTAAAATCTAAACTTCCTTACTAGGCACTGTCCCAGTGAGGCCTTTGGTGGGTCGAACTGGTTTTTCCCTCAATCCCATTCAGTGAAGCTTTCATCTCAGATCAGCAGACTGGAAGTCATGTTCAGTTTCTCATAATTTTTTTATTTTTGAATAACTTTATTGTGACCAACATGAATTACAAATCTTTCACAGTAATTTTTGAGGTACATAGTGGCATTGAATCAGGGGTATTCCCACCACCAGTGTTGTCCTTCCTCCACTTCAGTTCCCAGCATCCCCTTCTTTGCCCCCAGACTACTAGGATAACTGGTCCCCTCTGAGTATAGCTTGTTGAAGATTGGCTATCAATTCTGTTGTCGTTGACTTTGGGTTTGATGTTTAAGTCTGATCCTTTTTTATTTCTACTCAATGTTCATACGACTGTTTAGTTCAGATACCATCCATTTTCTCCTCAATTTATGAGGCAGAACAAGATGATTCAAGTTATGTGGTTCTGTTTGAAAAAAAAAGAAGAAAAGAAAAAACAACAAACAAAAACCTGAAGGAGTCTGTTATAGGTTATAAATATCAATTTAAAAAGAAGGGAAAAAATAAGAGAAACATAAAAATACAAAAAACAAAAACCCACAACAAAAACAAAATAAACAAAACAAACAAATCAAACAAAAGAACCAAACCAGCAACTACAAAAAAACACCACCACAACAAATACAATAACCAAACAATAACCATGAGAATGAAAGGAAAAAGACCTCATTCTATTGGGATGAAGGGGAAACTAGTTGGGTGAGACCAACTACAGACTTTTCCCAATCAGTGTCCCATATACTTTCTCTGACTGTAAAGCAGGAACTGTCTCCCTGTGTCTACTGAGCTTGGTGACACATCTGGGGTGCTGGCAGCTATGGGGAGAATCATACCTGTAGGGAAAAAAGACATCAGGAGGGGTAAACTAGCCCATTTGGAGGTCCTTAAAAAAAATAAAAATAAAAGCTAAAGAACAAGGTGACTGGAGCAAGAGAAATGCAGTTTCTGATTATTATAGAGGTGGAAAGTTCTCCATCCAAGTGTCCACGTCCTTTAAAAGTGAGTTCAGGGGGCCGGAGAGATAGCATGGAGGTAAGGCATTTGCCTTTCATGCAGAAGGTCATTGGTTCGAATCCCAGTGTCCCATATGGTCCCCCGTGCCTGCCAGGAGCAATTTCTGAGCAATGGAGCCAGGAGTAACCTCTGAGCACTGCCAGGTGTGACCCAAAAAGTCACAAAAAAGAAAAAAAAAAAGGGTGAGTTGAGGATTTGCTCTGGCTGACTTGCTATCGGCTCACAAAAAGCATCATCTTCTTTCTCGGTTCTTCTTTGTTTGCTTGTCTGTTAGTTTGGGGGTTGTACCTGGTGATGCTCATAACTTATTTCTGACTTTATGCTCAAAAATCACACCCAGTGGCCTTAAGAAACCATCTCTCTGACAAGTAAGGAAGAAAAAAAAATTTTTTTTTGGATTTTGGGTCACACCCGGCAGCGCTCAGGGGTTACTCCTGGCTCTATACTCAGAAATTGCCCCTGGCAGGCACGGGGGACCATATGGGATGCCGGGATTCGAACCACCGTCCTTCTCATGAAAGGCAAACCCCTTACCTCCATGCTATCTCTCCAGTCCCAGGAAGAAATTTTTAAACAACAAAGAAACTTTGAATTTAACCAGCCTCTCACCATAATGCTGAGCAGAAGTTCAAGAAGTGCTCTTAAAGAGTCACCCTACTTTCCAGTGCTAGACTAGGGTCCTAGAACTAGAACTAAAGTTCTAATCAGTGCCTGTTCAGGTTGTTCAGGTCAGAATGAAGTGATAAAGGAGAGGGTGGGGGAAGCAGGGAGATGCTGGAAGATGACACTCAAAAACTACTGATTTTTTTTCAGGTCCTGACTCTGACATCTATTCCAGTTCTTTCAGTGTTCACTGAACTTTACACAGCCTTGTCCACTCTTCTTTTTGTTGTTGTTGTTGTTGTTGTTGTTGTTGTTTGTTTGGTTTTTGGTCACAGCCAGCAGCCCTCAGGGGCTACTTCTGGCTCTACGCTCAGAAATTGAACCAACAGGCTCTGGGGACCATATGGGATGCTGGGATTCAAACCACCGTCCTTCTGCATGCAAGGCAAAAGCCCTACCACTTTGCTCTCTCTCTCCAGCCCCCACTCTCCATTCTTTTTTGTTTGTTTGTTTGTTTGTTTTTGTTTGTTTGTTTCTATTTATTTGGGTCACACCCGGCAGCGCTCAGGGGTTACTCCTGGCTCTATGCTAAGAAGTCACTCCTGGCAGGCTCAGGGAACCATATGGGATGCTGGGATTCAAACCAATGACCTTCTGCATGGAAGGCAAACGCCTTACCTCCATGCTATCTCTCTGGCCCCACACTCTCTCCATTCTTAACCTTTGCTTTTTTCCATACTTTCCATTCCACCACTTTAGTTAAAAATCTATCTAACTTTCTGTGTCTTTCACATGAATATCAGTGCATATGGCCCTTGTTCTGAACAGCTTAATGTTGCTCTGGTCCATCCATCTACCTCCATTTCTCACTCTGAATTGTACGTTTCTGGCTCCCTTGAGATTCTCCTGCACAAATGCCATAAGAGGGGAAGAGTGCCTTCCCAGTGGTGATATGTTCTATATCTAAAGGCATTCCCATGGCTGATAATTTATTGTTTACTACTGGCACTAAACCAGAGAAACCCCCATTTCCCAAGAATGATGAACTAGCTACTGTCTTTGCAGACTCAGAGTCTGAAAATGGCTCAACCAGAGATACCCCTGTGTCCGAAGCTCTGAGTCAGGTAGAAAATCTGGTGCTGGCAATCCAAGTTCTGTGCACTGTCAAATGATTCAATGTCTGGAATGGTTATGAATTTATCAACAGAAATGACACCAATGTTCACTGGATAGCTATTTAGAGAAACAATCACAGGATGTTCCTGCATAGTGTTGCAGATGGGGAGACTATGGTGACAGAGGCCCTCTCAGGTGAGAAAAAAGCAGAAAGTGAAGGAGAGAGAGCTGAAGTCTCTGGGCAGTGTCCCAGATGCTGTTGTCTACCATCTTTTTTTTTCTTTTTTTACTGGAGGCTCCTTTTGCAAGAACCTCAAACCCCCAACCTACAGCAGCTTATCGAGCTCACTAATGGGGCAGAAGCCAAAGAGAAATCTCCATTGATAGGGGACCAACAGCGGGAAGATGAGCAGTTCTCCCCAGTCCAGATTCCAGCTTAGGAACCAAAGGCCTTTTCATCCCAGATAACCTCAGCAACCTAACAGATGGAGAAGATGGAAGATCCAAGCCCAGCCGAAGAAATCCAACTAAAGAGAAGCTGCTTTCAAAGCTCTTGTAACTTTATTCTAGATTAATCTCTTGACCTTATTTTCATCAGTCACTATATCACTATATTGCTGGTTAAATTGTGTTTTATCTGTATGGATCACTATTTTGTTCTAAGTTCCACTGCAAACAGAACATTTTGTATCTAACTTTGGTGGTTTAATATTAATTTGCACAATTCCTGGGAAATGCATAATGTTAACAGAGTTTTTAAAGTTCTCAGCTATCCTAGCGAATGTTTCCCACTTGCTATGATGTTTTATTGTGTATATTATGTAGCAACTTATCAAATTATATCTGCAAAAATGTTCTAATCTTTGTAGATGTCTATATCAGAAGTAGATGGAAAAGGAATTTGGATTCTATAGACTCTTATTACAGTGCTTATTTAAGTATATTTATCATGCTTAATATTTGCAGAAATGTTCTTGTGCTTTTGTTTAGAGAAGTTTATGGAAAGAAACTCAGATGCTCTAGACTTGTGTTACAGTGCTTGTGTAAAAATGTTTAAGAATTTTCAAATTAAGTGTATCTGCAGAAAGGTTCTAATGTTCAGAAAACTTCATGAAAAATTTGTGATATATATAAATATATAAGATTTAAAAAGGTATGGAAGGGCCCGGAGAGATAGCACAGCGGCGTTTACCTTGCAAGCAGCCTATCCAGGACCAAAGGTGGTTGGTTTGAATCCCAGTGTCTCATATGGTCCCCCATGCCTGCCAGAAGCTATTTCTGAGTGGACAGCCAGGAGTAACCCCTGAGCATTGCCGGGTGTGGCCCAAAAACCAAAAAAAAAAAAAAGGTATGGAAAAGGCAGACTGTTTTGAGAACAATGTATACAATTTAAACTTTAATGCTTTGAATTCTGATCTGGGGTTCCAGCCTCTGGTAGAGTAAAGTAGAATACAAATTTTGTAACTTTTCTTATTTTTTCATTTTGCTTCAAGCAGAAAGATTGGAAATGTAAGATGAGACTAGCTAAAAACCCTAAACAAATGTGTTTCCCAAATTCCTCTTTTCCTAAACCTCTTTTTTTGGAATGTAAAAGCCCACCTGGAGTAATTGGCCTTTCTCCTTCTGGTATTGGGAAATGGTTTAAATAAAGGCAGTTCTAGCTTTTAGCTCAGGCAGAGGGAGTAAGAGGCAGAGAAGCCATGAAACAAAAATCAGACTGACTCTTTCCTGACTGCTTGGCGTATTATTTCTCTGCTCCTACCATGTTTCATATACCCGTCCACCTAAGAGGTTAGAAACATGGCATTTGGGGGTAATCTCACAACTCGTGGATGTTTATTTTACAAGTCAGTCTCAGGGACTCCTATCAAAGCACATTCTGTGTACCACATTTTGTCATAAACATTTGGTTACCAATCTCTCTTCAATTCTGACTTCACATCTCCTTGGTACTCATGGGCCTACCACAACATACTTGGCCTACGAGTAGCATATAATTGTTGCTCAATCTCTCTAATTACCTAAGAGACTAGCCAGAGTTTTTCAATGAAAAAATTCTTGTATATCCACAAGACATGTGTGTGTTTGTATGTATGTATGTATGTATGTATATGTATGTGTTTAAGTACATGTTGATGTGATGGAGATAAAGGCAGAGAGATATTTTAATTGGACCTACCTCAATTGGTCCTTCCTGAAAAAGATATATGCCTAATGAAATCTAGAGATTGGTTAACTATTAACCCAAAACTTGAACATGGTCATTTCATTATAACATCAAAGTAGTCCCAAGTAAACTGGAATGATGATCCAAATCAGAGTCATCTGATTCCCCATTTCTAAAACTTAAACTCCTGGGATTTGACTCTAAGGCCCTTTAACTCATCCAGAGGAATCATATTTAGTCTGCTTCAGCTTTGGCAAAGACAGAATAACCATGTCTTGCTAACAATTTTTTAAGTTATACAGATGCTGAAAACGGGTGTGCCTTTAACATTTTCTCCCACTCCACTACTTTTGCCCCAAGTTCCTCCATTTCTCTTGATTTCTAAACGATTCCCTGTTTAGCTCATCTACTTATGGGCCTCTTCATGTATTTTTAGAAACAAGGACTTAGAGCATTGTTTTGAACTTAGAGACAGAGCCTCATATCGAGGAGAAGAGCTATTCTATGCTCTCTGCACCCCCTCCCTTAAATCATTAGGTGAGAGTGGAGTAAGCACTCTTATTGTTAAAAGCTCTATATTATGGAGTCATTTTATTATAGATTTTTTTTCTATTCTAAGTAATATATTGGCCAAACCTAATTTTTTAACCTACAGTGCTCATGATCTATGGAAATAACTCAGAGATTTCTCTATGTTAGGGTTACAGAAAAACCAGTAATAAGAAAACCAGCAATAAGCATGTTTAGTGAGCACTTAATTAATGTAGGGTGGAACCTTTCTGAGAGTCCTTGAGTCCACAGTAGCCCTCTGGGCTATTTTCCCTCCTCTATCTTGCATAGGTAAAATAAGATTTATATCAACTATTTTCTAAATCATCCATTTTCCTCCTACTATTCACTTTCTCAGACATAGCCAAGTGAATCAGTGGTCAAATAAACTTCTTCATGCTCCAAGTCTTCCACCAACACAAGCACCTTGACCACCACAACTCAGCACCTTGTCAATGACTTTTAGTCTTTGCTGCTACATTGGTGGTCTCTATAGCAGTGCCAGAGCTATATGTGAAAACAAAGAATTATTATTCTTCTACAAAAAATGTTCAAAGGCACCCCATTGCCTTCTGCAGCTATTATTAGTAGTATGAGGGCCAAGGTACAGGGAATAATAAAATCACTACTAGTATTAAAAATGTTCTCTGGGGACTGGAGAGACAGTATCATAGGTAGGGCACTTGCCTCGATAGGGGATCAATATGATTTCAATCCCCAGCACCACATCTGGTCTCCTCAGCCCTGTTGGGAGCAATACCTGAGTATAGAGGCAGGAGTAAACCCTGAGCATAGCCATTTATACCCCCCCACACAATAATGTTCCTGAAATGAACTTAATGTTCTTCTCTATCCTATCTATACCTACATTGTATTAACCTCTAGCTTCAAAACAAGAAAAAGGCAAATGAGCAAACAAACAGCAAAATAGAATATCAATATTTATTAACACTTACTTTATACAGGCAATATGCAGTGTCATATGTCACCTGATTTATTCTCTCAAATATACTAGCTGCATTTGCATCTTATCTCATTCAATCCTCATAAATGTTCCATGAGAAAGATGTTATTATTATCCCTGGTTTAAAAAAGAGAAAATGGAGATTCCACAAGAATAATTCACTCAAGATCATATCTGAGTAAGTTTTAAAATCAAAATTCAACTGAAGTTTTGTTTCCAAATTCAGAATACTATCTATAATAGCAATCCCAATTATGGAATACCAGACCCTTCCCCATCTGGAACTAACCATAGTTTTTCTCTAAACCTCTCATTGGGCATCTTGGCATGGAGGGCCACCTCACTTACATGCCCCATTCATTAGAATGAGACACTTTGCATGGAATTTCAATTTTATTTCCACAAAGACTACTTCCTTTTCTACCTCACATATCAGCTTCCTTTTGTCTCTATTCCTTTCTTTGCTCAGGACAGACAGACTAAAGATACCAATATTTTCTTGCTGGGTTTCTTGTTCTTGCTACTTCCATTTGTAAGATAGTGAGCTAGGAAATTATCTGTAACTCTGGGTTCCTCCAACTCTTCTTCAGTGGAGAAAAATTGGAAGAAATTACAACTCATTAGCTTTATTCATGATCTTGGTCTACCAGCCCCTTTTCAGAGTCATTGATTCCCCCCCCCAAAAAAAAAAGTCAACCATGGCTTCTGAAAGAGTTTGAGAAATCTTCCTACATTTTTTAGTCACCATGATTTACAGAATTTTCCATGATTGAGTTCCAGACATGTAATATTCTAATATTAATTCCTTCACCAGTGTCCATTTCTCTCCTCCAATGTCCTCAGTTTCCTTCCCGCCAACCATACTGGCTCTATGGCAGGCACTTTGTTTTATTTTGCTTCGGGGCCCCACTTGGCTTACTCCTGACTACACTAAGAATTAATTCTTGCTGAGGCTCAGGGGGCCTTATGACTGTGGGAGATGAAACTCAGGTCAACTGTGTACTAGTCAAGTGCCCTGCCTCTGTAGTTTAGAGGAGTGTTGCTAATCTCAAGTACAATTTCTCTGGGGTTTAGAGTACTTTTGCTGATCTCATGCATAATACTTCAGCACCTTTCAGTACTCCTTTCTTCTTCCAGAGTCACCAGTTCCCTTTGCCATATGTATAGTTTCCCTTCTCTCACCTACCCCCACCCCGATCCTCATTGACGTCCTCCTAAAGCCAGTTCCCATGGTCTCCATTTCTATTGACTTTCAACATTTGTTGCTCTCCTAGATGTTCCCTATGTTTCTTTAGATCCTACATATGAGGGATCATTCTGTGTTAATCTCTCCTTCATTTTTGAGCTCCACACATTTCCCCATTTTATAGATACTCTCTCTAATCTAATCCAGGAATGTTAATTGTCATCTCCATTCATATGACTAATCTCCATCTCTAGCCTATCTCTCTCTGAACTCTAGACTCGTCAACCCTCTTTTTTTGGTATGTCTGTGGCACCAAATGCTCTGGATATTTTCAATTAAACTTATCCTCTTTGTTCCTTACCAGCCCTGAATTTAATTATCATTCTGGTCTTGGAGCATGAGGCTTCCTTCTCAGAATTGCCCTCCTGGGAACCTGAAGGGTCTTCAGTCTTCTTCTCCTTGCTTTGTTCACCTCTCATTAACCAACCTTCTTGATCTAGCCCCTGAGTTGCTTCAGATGACATTCTTTTCTCTTTTTTCTAAGAGAAACTCTGTACTCTCTCCCTTATACCAGGAATCTTCAAACTTTTTAAAATAGGGGGCCGGATTATGGTTCCTTAGAGAGATGGAGTGCTGGACTATATGAGCTACTAATTCCTACTCACACTGTACATATCTTATATAAATAAAATGAAAACCATTTATAAATAAACAGATCACACACCAGTATTTCAATGGGAACTGTGGACCTGCTTTTGGCTAATGAGATGGTCAATGTCCGGTTCCATATTTGTCACTGCCAGCCGTAACAAGTGATGCAAGTGGGCATCAGTTAATCTTGATCTGGTTGGAGATTTCAGATGTTTCATTCTTGAAAAAGTCTGTTCACAGGCATAAGTGCTACCAAAGATGGTTACCATTTTGAGTGCATGGTTCCTGATATTTGGATATACACTGAGTGTATATGCTGGCAGGTATCTTGGCAACCAAACAGCGCTCACTGCTGGCGGGCTGGAACAGACTCCTCTGCGGGCCGCATGTGGCCCGCGGGCCGTAGTTTGAAGACCCCTGCCTTATACTAAGTTGTCCGTCCTCAGTCTATTCTTCACATGCAGCCAGACTATCTCCTTGAAAAGTTAAGCACCTCTTCCTTCGTCCTTCTCTCTTTCCCTATAAGGATGAGAATTCATGAGATGCAGAGTCCAAAGAGTAAGGATAACCACCCTAGTCCTTTCTGAGAGATCTCTTCCTCTCAATCCTCAACTATAAGATTTGTCCCCAGTCCACTCATTTCACTATGCATATTCCTTAACTCAGAGTTTAGATCTGACTAAATGATGGTCAGATTCTTTTGAATCTACCTGATCACTCAATATTTGTCTTTACATAAGTCTTTTTACCTAGATCACTTTTTTTAGGACCATCTCTCAGAGATAGGTTTTGAACTTCTGGGATGGTTCCCTACCATCTTTGCTCTGAGTCTGTATATTTGCAGATAACAGCAGTGGGTGGATGAGAAAAATAATCAGAAGGAAAAGGAAAAATACTAATGCTCCCATTATGTGTGGAAAAGAAAGAGACAAAACAAGGAAAAGACAACCTCAAATGGAGCCAAACCTTTGAGTTCCAAAACTCAGATTATCAAGCAGTTGTACAAAGAAATAGAATTGAAAGAGACATTGAGGACATAGGGACAAGTGTAGGGACATGGACATTTAGTAGTGGTGAGGTGCAGTCACTGTGTACATCAAAATCATAATATTAGTACTATTGTAACCATGCCACCTAAACTATATAATAGTTTTGGGGTTGGGTTTGTTTGTTTTTTTGTTTTTTGTTTTTTTTTGTTTTTTTTTTTTGGTTTTTGGTTTTTGGGTCACACCCACTGTCACTCAGGTTATTCCTGGCTCTGTCCTCAGAAGTCACTCTTGGCAGGCAAGGGGTACCAATGTGGGATGCCGGGATTCAAACCATCATTTGTCCTGGGTTGGCGGCATGCAAGGCAAATGCACTACCGCTGTGCTATCTCTCCAGCTCTAAGTTTTTGGGTGTTTTTTTTTATATAAAGAATTGACTAGGAACTGTAATGATAGTACAACAGGAAGGATGCTTGCTTTGCATGCAGTAGACTCAGATTTAATCCCCAGTATGGTCCTCAAGACTGGTAGGAGTGACCCCTACCAAATGTGGTCCCCAAATAAACCACTGGTGAGCGGATCCACTGGCATGTGGATAGGGTCAGGTTAAGGTTTCCAGGTCATCTCTTTTCAGAATCACCATCAAATCCACCCTCTTCTTTGCCAGTTTTTTCCAATGGCAGATGGCTCAGAAGTTCCAAAGACAGAAGCGAATAATCTAGACAAAATCAGATTCATGTTCAAGTCCACCAAGAATACAGCAAGGAAGAACTTTCTTTTCTATTTTCTCTTCTCACTCTAGAAAGGATAAGATAAGCAGGTGGAGTCCTGGGCCAGGGGAAGAATTCACCACTGTGAGCAATATTAGGATCGAACATGAGCACTTATACTCTAATGCCTTTTCATTTGTCTGTTTCTTCCACCAAAATGTAGGCACTTTTGAGCTCAGAATGATTTCTCAGAACTTTATTTCCCCACTTTACCCAATTCTAGCACACAGCAGTGCTCAGTAGAGACCCAATAAACACAGTCTCACATTTCACTTTTTATGTGGTATGTGTGAGGCTGAGAGGGTGATTTTTTTTCCTTTGTGCTTTCAAAGAACAATAACACAAACCTATTGGAGCTCTGAGGGCATGATGCCTTTTATATTTTTCCAATTGTATGGGAATTTCTCCCATTTGAACTAGAACCTCTAAAGGGAGGGCAGAATGCCCTCTATTGGTCTTCACATATTAGTTAGAATAGAGACACTCAATAAAATGTTTAAATAGGGGCCGGAGAGATAGCATGGAGGTAAGGCATTTGCCTTTCATGCAGGAGGTCATCGGTTCGAATCCCGGCGTCCCATATGGTCCCCCGTGCCTGCCAGGAACAATTTCTTTTTTTTTTTTTTTTTTTTTTTTTGGTTTTTGGGCCACACCCAGCGTTGCTCAGGGGTTACTCCTGGCTGTCTGCTCAGAAATAGCTCCTGGCAGGCACGGGGGACCATATGGGACACCGGGATTTGAACCAACCACCTTTGGTCCTGGATCGGCTGCTTGCAAGGCAAATGCCACTGTGCTATCTCTCCGGGCCAACCAGGAACAATTTCTGAGCCTGGAGCCAGGAATAATCTCTGAGCACTGCCAGGTGTGACCCAAAAACTACAAAAAAAAAAAAAAAAAAGAAAAAAAAAGAAAATGTTTAAATAACTGAATCAAATCTCTCTAACTATTGAAAACAGCATCTATTAATTGATTACCTATTGGGTGCCAGCCTTTCTCATTCTTTTTTTTTTGGGGGGGGGGTGGGGGACACTCCCGGCAATGCTCAGGAGTTACTCCTGGCTCTATGCTCAGAAATTGCTCCTGGCAGGCTCAGGGATGCCAGGATTCAAACCACTGTCCTTCTGTATGCAAGGCAAACGCCCTACCTTCACGCTATCTCTCTGGCCCCTAGCCCTTTTTATTCTTAACACTTGAGGTTAGAAGCCTTGTGATCACAAAGGTCAGTGAAGGATGTGTGAGGTGGGGTGGAGTGGAGCAAGGGATAGGATTTGTCTGAGATTTGTCTTGATGTGTTGTTTGCTTCCCCCAAACCAACCAACTTTTCTCTCTGTTTTACTCCATCGGCCCCACTTCAGCCTCTCACCACAATACCTGGACTATGATCTAATTATCCCATCCAGTTTATTGCTTTGCACTGCTCAGCTCACCAAGCACATTTGTGTTTATTGTGTGATTAGTGCTGAGTACACTGAACAAGATAATGGCATGCAGCAAAGGCCAGAGATGGCATCTCAGTTCTGTGCTTTGGTTAGTCCAGCAGGGGAATGAGGCATTTCTCCTATTCTCTGAAGCTGGCTATATATGTTAAATTTCCATCCCAAGTTCCCAAGAATGGTCTAGGGAAAAACTGCCTTGAGTGGGGGTAAAGGGTATTGGGGCTTTCAAGATCAATCTAGGCACAATAATTGAGAAACAAGAGCTTTGTTTTGTTTTGTTTGGGGACCTTACCCAGCAATATTCAGGGATAACTCCTGGCTGTACAATCAGAAAAAACTCCTGACAGTGCTCAGGGGACCATGGTGGGTATTTAACCTGGGTTGGCCACATATGAGGCAAATACCTTCCCCACTGTATTATCTCTCCAGCCTGAACCCTGTGCAGCATCAGAGAAAATAATAACTAATGTACAATATTGTGCTGAATCACTTGTGGGGCAAGAAGATATGAGGCACAATGAGCAGATTAATGAATGGGCAGTTAATGATGTGCAACTTTTGTTCTGTGAGTTCTTCCATGTGTGAATGTCATAGGGTGCTTGTTTCTGTTATTTATAGACCAATCCCCCCCACCTTGAGATATATAGTCTAGTAAGACAGCTAGACAGCTGTAAATAATACCTAACCATTCTGGGCAGAACAATGTTCTCAAAGCTTGATTTTATTTTGCACCTTGTAACCCATAGTGAAGGAAGAATATTGTCTTGCCAAAGAGATGTCTCAAAGGATTGGAGTGTAGGCTTAGTATATGGGAACCCTAGATTTCATCCCCAGCACTGCACAGTCTCCCCAAAACACACACACACACACACACACACACACACACACACACACACACACCTTGCTCTCAGCACACTGGGAGCAAAGCCCAAGCATAGTGCTGTGAGTAGCCACAGAGCACCATTGTATGTGCTCAAATTTCTTCTTTAAAGTAATCCTCTGTAACCAGAACAAGGTAGAAAATGACTTGAGAAAACTCCAAGCTCTGAACAGAGGTGCAATGGGTAAGTCTGGCTAGAACCAGACCTTTTCTTCATGCACAATAGCTCTTGATTGTGCAGTGTGTGTGAAATGAGAAAAAAGGCTTGGGCTGTATCCAATTCAATCTTTGAGTCCTCCATCCCTACCCCACACCTCTGCTTTGCTGCAAAGATTCAGTGCTTCACCTCTCTGGTTCATGGCTACGTTTCTAGTCATTGAGGTATTTAGACATATCAGAACTTCCAAGTGTATTCAACAGAACATTAGCTCTACAGGATGTTAGGAGCATTAAAGTGAAGGTAAAGACATGGGAATCTGTGGTTTATAAAATTGAGGGGCTGAAGTTTCAACAAAATTGAAGGAGTTGGATTACATTCAGGGTTTACTCCTGGCTCTGCACTCAGAAATCACTCCTGGCAGACTCCGGGGACCATATGAGATGCCCGGATTCAAACCACCATCCGTCTGGGTCAGTTGCATGCACGGCAAACACCCTATCACTGTAATGACTAATGTAAAAGATTGTGCTGTCACTTGTGGGGCAAGAAGATATGAGGCACAATAAGCAGGACTAATGAACGGGCAGTTAATGATGTGCAACTTTTGTTCTGAGTTCTTCCACGTGTGAATGTCATAGGGTGCTTGTTTCTGTTATTTATAGACCAATCCCTTCACCTTAAGATATATAGTCTAGTAAGACAGCTAGACAGCTATAAATAATACCTAACCATTCTGGGCAGAACATTGTTCTCAAAGCTTGATTTTATTTTGCACCTTGTAACCCATAGTGAAGGAAGAATATTATCTGGCCAAAGAGATGTCTCAAAGGGTTGGAGTGTAGGCTTCGGCTCTGAAAAAGATTCTTTAAAACAAGGATTCTTCAAGGGGCCAGCACAATTGCACAATGCTAAGACTTTTGCCTTGCATGCAGCTGACCCACGACTGAACTAGGTTTGGTCCCCTGAGCCTGCCTGCCAGGAGGGACTTCTGAGCGCTGCTGGGCGTGACCCAACCCCCTAGCCCAATAAAAGGATTCTTGGAGCTTTTAATATGCTAATGAAAGTTATTGGTTTGTTCCAAAGTGGCCATTGCTAGGAAAAAAAAATTCCCTTCTATACTTAGAATTTGAAGGATTTGGTTTAATTTTGTTTTACTTATATAGAGCATTATCAATAATGAGGTTGCTATATTTGGGGAATGCTCAGTCTTTTTCAATCTCCCTTAAAATGGGATTCTGCAAATGACTTTGGTGAAGATGGCAGATGTTCTTAGCTTGGGGGTAGACTTTGAAGAAAGAGCCAGTGGGATTTTTGAAGAATCAGGGTGAGTGGTGCAGTATGGGGGAGCACAGTGTGAACACCGGGGCTATCGATCCCAACATTAGTGAAATGGCTTGGGCCTCAGTCAGGCTGAGGGGCCTGGGTGAGCCTTGCAAAGCTGCTGATCCTGTCTTTTTATGTTTCCATTTCTATTTTATCCGTTAGAAGTTTTATTTAATCGTTTCTGGTTGTCTGCTGGAATGTTCAGGCCAGTGTTTTATCTCCTTGCCCATCATTGAAGAAATCATAAAAGCTTCCAAACTGAAGAGAGTGACAGCAGCGACTCAGGATTCTGCTGCAAAGCTCAGAGCAAAGGGATTTTGTTTTGTTTAGTTTCCTTGGCTTTGGGGGAAGTGAGCAAACCAAAGTGTCGAGAGAAGATGTGAGCAGCATTTTATGTGCTGCCTTTTGGAGCCAGGTTTCCAAACACACCGCTGGGAATGCTCTGATTTTTCACTCATTCTTTACCATGCTCTACCTTGATTGGGCCCGTTTCCTGCCAAAGGCAGCCCAATGCAGACGTCTCTCATTTCCTGCTGGCTTGATATTCTCCTAGATTGTGTCTGCTTCCTTTTTATAGACCACCATCCTTCTCTCGGCCCAACTCATGCCCCATGTTTGATACCTTTCCTGACTCTAACCCCCTCATTTGAATATTTGAACATTTGAAATATTCACTCTCCAGATCCCTGGTATTTCCTTTCACTACTATAGTGATTTGTTTGTTTGTTTGTTTGTTTTGCTTTGCCTCAGCCACACCCAGGGTTCAAGGCTTAATCCAGGATATGTTCAGGGTTCACTCTTGGCAGTTTGGAAAGAGGATCTAAACTGAGGAAAATTACATGCAAGATAAGCTTCTTATATGCTATACTATCTCTCTAGCCATCATTATCCCCATAATAATTTTTAAAAGGGAGGGAATGGATTTGGAGCAATGGCATAGCAGTAAGGTGTTTGCCTTGCACACGGCCAACACAAGACAGACCTTGGTTCAAATCCCAAATCCCGGCATCCCATATGGTCCCCTGAGTCTGCCAGGAGCAACTTCTGAGCACAGAGTAATTCCTGAGTGTTGCTAGATGTGCCCCCCCCCCCCAAAAAAAAAAAGAAAGGGAGGGAGTGGGAACAAGACTGATATTACATCCGGTACGGTGCCTGCCTTTCATGTTAACAACTTAGATCCCATCCTCATTATCCCATATGGCTCCTGAAGCATAACAAGGAATAATGTCTGAATACAGTCAGGAGTAACCCCTAACACCACTGGGTGTGGCCCAGAAGTAAATCAAACAAAAGGGGAGGGAATGTTTAATATTTTTGGCTTGAGGATCATACTTGGCTGTGTTCAGGAATTTCCTTGGGTTTAGGACTTACTCCTGGCTCTGTGCTCAGGGATCCCACTGGTAGAGCTCAGGGAACTATATATGATGACAAGCATCAAACCCTGACTGGCTACAGTGCAAGACAAATTACCTCCTACTCTTCTTATGTTCCTGGACAGGGAACATTTTAAAATAAGTTTTCTTTAAATTCAGGACTGGAGATATAGTACAGGGGGGTAGGGTGCTTGCTTTGTATGCAGTTGATATAGGTTTAATCCTGGCATCCTGTGGTCCTCCAAGGCCCACCAGGTATAATCCCTGAGCCCAGAGACAGTAGTAAGTCCTGAGCACCACTAGATATAATGCAAAATCACAAACCACTCAGAATAGGCTACAGTTTGGTGGTAGAGTGTAAGGGAAGCCTCAAGCTCCCAAACAAGGATCTGAAGAGATGAGTTTCTGGAATCAAACTGCTAAACTGGAAATAATCTACACAGTGAAAGGGTACAAGAATGGATTTAAGAATTCCAACACTCAAGCCAGAAATTCTACCACAGAAGCCTTCTGCTTTTAAGAAGGAAAGCAGTTTAGTGGAGGAAGGCCAAAGAATGGCTTCCTGAAACCCAGGTTTTTATTAGCAAGAACCAGACTGCACTCTTGGGTGGAGAGGGAATGCTAAGCAGAGAAGGACCCAGTAATCCAATCACCAGATCACATTCTAGGGTGGAGTATAAATACTGAGTAGGGTAGACCCAGTAATCCAACAGTAGAGCACATGCTTTAAGTATGTGAGGCCCCAGGTTTCATCCCCATCACCACATGATCCCCTCATCACCACTGGGTATAGTTTTTACAATTAAAAATTGACATGGGGCTGGAGCAATCGTGCAGCAATAGGACATTTGCCTTGCACATAGCTGACCCAAGATGGACCTTGGTTCAATCCCCAGCATCCAATATGGTCCCTCAAGCAAGAAACTATTTCTGAGCGCATAGCTAGGAGTAACCCCTGAGTGTCACTGGGTGTGGCCCAAAACCCAAAAACCAAAAACCAAAAAAAAATTTTGACAGTAAGTAAAAATTCAGAACTGTTAGCAAGCCTGGAGCTTTGACTCTCAGAACCTTGGGCACCTGTGTGTTAGAAGTGAGTATTGTCACATCTCTCCTGGAGTGGGACATGCCTGTAGCCCCAACCCCCACAAAATCAGATCCATCTGTATGACTGACTGTCCACCGTGCTCTGGTGTAGCATATGAAAAAGTTTCCATAAGATGATTCTTGGAATTGTATATAAAAGTGTTTCCTTAGGATTGTTCTGTGACTTTTGCCCCACCTAACCCTTCCAGGTGGGGCGCTGTGGAGTTGGGAATAAATAGCTGGAGGGACAGGAGTTAGGGGGCCTTCTGTGAAAAGCTGCTGGCTGCAGGAGGATTCTTTGGCTCTCCTTGCCCGATCTTTTAAACCCTATCGTTCTGGTCTGTGTGGATTATTATTTGCTGCGGATAAATATTTCCAAGGTCTTCCCCCGAAAGGGGACAAGGGGATGGGAAGTAATTTCTCATTCTGGGGACTGTTCTTGGATTCACAAATACCCAGCCAAGATAACAGCAAAGATATCTTGCACTCTGGCATAGATTCCACCTAACCTTAAAAAATCAATACTCAATGGATTGGGAATCTGTCCTTCTTAGATGTATATTAATTGTACTTTTTAAACTCCAGATCCATTTAAGGGTACTTATATAGATCTGAAGAGATAGTACAGCAGATAAAATGCTTGCCTTGCACATGGTTGACCTAGGTTTAATCCCAGACATCCAATATGGTCTCCTGAGCCCCATCAGGAGTGATTCCTAAATGCAGAGTCAGGAATAAGCCCCAAGGGCTATCAAGTATGGTGCAAAAAAAAAAAAAAAAAAAAAGAGGAGGTACTTATATGTTTCTATTAAGGTACCCTAAGGCCGGGGGAATGATACCATTTCCTCTCTTCTTCTCAGTATAAAAACATCCCAGACTATGCTCAGACTGTTCTCAGGGAAGGTCTGCTCTGTGGCATTGGTGGCAGGTTGTGATGAGGAGAAGGACAAGCTGCCTGGCTTGTCCACATTCTCCTTGATGAGTGCTGTTTTATCACTCTAATCCTTGATGGTTCCATCATAAATAGACATAAGGAATACAGTGGGTGTGGTCTTTCTCTTATGTTCTCCTACTTGTCTAATCTATGGGAGAGGGGAGGGAGTGGCTAGAAAGTAGAGTGGAGAGCTGAGCTAAGGATGGAGCTGGAGGGCTTGTCATTACAGTCAAATCTTCCCTCTCTCCTGGTCAGTAACTTTCAATTGCCTATACCCAAGGCTACCTACCACACCTTGGCAATCTGGACCCTCCACCAGATCAGTGAACAGGCACAGAAGCTAGCAAACACCCCCACATTTCACCTTCATGGGACTCTGTGAAGGGTTTTCATCAGGAGGGAGTTGGTCAAATATAGGGTTCATAGAGAGAGAGAGCTATGAAGGGGGCCAAGGAGAAGAGTGACAGAGATAAACACCAGCAGGCCCACAGGAGGGAGCACATCTGGAAAGACGAAAGGGATGAGTTGGAAACATGATGCAGTGATTAATCATGGTGGCAGAGTTGGGTGAACCCCAGCAGAGAGTGATGGAGGAGGGCTAATGTCCAAGCTTTGGGATTCTGGGGGACATGCAGAATTAAGGAGAAGTTACTTAGGTGGGAATGGATCATTTTAGAGAAATAACATGATGGATAATGTCTATATTGGGGATGGTTGTATAGGCATGGGCAGTGTCCATGGAGGGTATTTCCAAGGAAACAGTGTCTGTGATGAATAAAGGGGTGACCTGTACTGTAATGAGCCTGAGTCCTCCCTTTCAATCCAACTCAAAGACAAGTTCAATCACATTCTATCCAACTGGAACTGGCTAGCTGTGAATGGAGGAAACTTAAGTATAGATAGACACTATACTAGTAGATAATTGGCATGTAAGGAATGAGATGAACACAAAGAACATTCAGGTTGAGGGCTTGACCAGGAAGTTGCATGGACAAATAGGTGGTCAGTGTAAGATTCCCCACCCCCACTTAGTATCTTAAGAGGATGGAAGAGGTTAGGAACATCATTCCACCTCAGACCCCTTACTTTCAGCCTCAGAATGACCCTAGTGGGCCTGCCAGAAGGAGAAAATGAAAAGACAGAACCTGAACACCACTGAGTCATATGTCAGCAAAATGTATGGATATTTTTGTTTGTTTGTTTTGGTATCACACCCAGTCGTGCTCAGGTGTTACTCCTGGCTCTGTGCTCAGAAATTGCTCCTGGCAGGCACGAGGGACCATGTGGGATGCCAGGATTCGAACCACCATCTGTCCTGAATAGGCTGCATGCTAGGCAAATGCCTTACCATTGTGCTATCTCTCCAGCCCACGTATGGATTTTTTTTTATGATTTTGTTTTGGGGCTACAACCAATGGTGATAAGGGCTACTCATGGCTCTGTGCTCAGGGATCATTCTTAGCAGGCTTTGGCGACTGCTGGATTAGTTCTAGAAACGGTAATTTTATAAGTTAGTGGTTCTGCACTATCAGAAGAAGCTTTGGGACAAGATTTTCTTTTTGCCTTTCTTTCCTTTGGTTGTCTCTGTGCAGTGATGGGCTTCCTCGCCCCGTGCAGCTGGATTCCCAGCAGACCAAAGAAAGGAGGGGGGGGGGGAGGAAGCTATTTCCATGTATACTATTGAATTTCTGTAGGACACCGAAATATTTTTGAAGTTAATGGGGAGCTCTGAATAGTCTGTTTCAAATAATTACAGGGGAAAAAATACATTGAAATAATTAGTAGTTGCTACTAGAACATTCAGCAAAATGAAATGACATCTTTGCCTGCCTATTAAACAGCACTTTATTTTCAGTTTAGGGTGTTTGGGATGAAATTAGATGGCAAACATACTGCATCATTGAGTGATTAGAAGAACTAGTATCATTTGGAGTTAAACTAGGACCCTGATCAGATTTTTTTCTTTTTCCTTTTAAAAACAAAAAGAAAAGAAAAGAAAAAAATGTAAGAAAAGCAATGGCTTTTGTGCTCTCTGTTCAGTGAGATTTTAATAGAAGAGGGACCAGCCGCAGCCGTGGGGACTTGACTCCTCCGTAGGGAAGAATTCTTCACTAGTGGAGGGGAGCAGAACCTTTCCCTTCCAATTCAAGAATCTCCTTCCCAGCCTGGAGAACACAAGAGGCCCCGCCCTCAGAGCTTTTTTGCCAGGATCCAGGGTTTTACTCTAATGAATGAAACCAATTTTATCTTTAGCGCCTCCCTTACCACCTTCACCTCATTTCTCCTCTGCACATAAAAAAAAAAAAATCTCAGGAGCATAGTGCAGCAGGGAAAGCATTTGCATTCCATGTGGCCAACCAGGCTAGATACCTCCAGCATCCTATATAGTCCCCTGAGTAATTCCTGAGTTCAGACCGAGGAGTAACCCCTGAGCATCTCTGGGTGAAGGTGAAGGTGAAGATGAAGAAAAAGAAAAAGGAGAAGGAGGAGGAGGAAGAATGATGACAAGGAATTCGGGTCATAGCATTTTAATGGACTATGGGTACAACAAGAACCTTGACATAATCTGATGCCCCACTCCCTTCTCCCTTCTTTTTTCTCCCTCCACTTCCCCTTTTACAGCTCCTTTTCCTGTTTGGGTCCAGTAGGAAGTAAGGAAGTAGGGAGGAGAAGAAGACACTTGGGCATCGTGGGGGAATGTAAGATGACACCAAGCTATCAACCCCAAAGATGTTCTCCCAACTCTCTCTCTCTCTCTCTCTCTCTCTCTCTCTCTCTCTCTCTCTCTCTCTCTCTCTCTCTCTCTCTGTCTCTCTGTCTCTCTGTCTCTCTGTCTCTCTGTCTCTCTCTCTGTCTCTCTCTCTGTCTCTCTCTCTCTGTCTCTGTCTCTCTCTCTCTCTCTCTCTCTCTCTCTCTCTCGTCACCTTCTGCTCATGGATTGGGAATTGGTTTTAATAAAGAAAGAGCGGTTCTGGATTTTGTATGAGGCATAGAGCATGAGGCAAAAAGCCACAGATGCCATGATTATCCTTTCCTGAAAAAATAAAATAAAAATACAGTGCCTGGAGTGATCTCACAGCCTGTGGATTTTTAATTTACAGAGGAGGAAACTGCTTCTTTTGCATCTAAAGGTGTCAGGGAGAAGTGGTGGGTTGGAGTCAGGAGAAGTCTGGGTGGGACCATTTCATGTCCAACCAGTAATAGATGGTCTTTCCTGGGAGCAAACTGAACTTTCTGTCTGGGGTCTTCAGACTTTCCCTTATCATGGAGGGAAGGGAGCTGAGAGGAGAAGGGACTGGGCATTGGGGGACAGACTGTCCTTGTGTTTCCACTATAGTGCCCCCTCGTGGTCACCTCCAGTCAGTTCAGGGCAGCACCCAATGTACTTAATTTTTTTCTTTTTTTCTCTTTCCTTTTTTAGTTATATCTCTTTTTTAAAATTATCTTTATTTAAGCACCACGATTACAAACATGTTTGTTACAATCAAGGGGTAGGGGAAGAGGGAGATGAAAGGAGGTGTTCTTTTTATAACCAATGGGCTTTCTTAGTGAAGAACAAAAGGAAGAAGCCAGTCAGGGGCTCAGATGAGGTAGGAAGGAGTTTGCACACCTCTTCTGTCTGTTTTCTTCTGGATGATGGTGTTGGTGATCTTTTAACCTGCTCCTGACTTGCACTTTACATAAGGAACTAAGGCTGCTGTCAGGACCACACTGGCTTCCCAGTCAGAAAGAAAGTTGTGTACATGCCCAATCCACCTCTGCCAGTTAGAGTGCTACAGAGAAGTAGCATGAGGCTGGCCTGGGATCTATCCCTGGCACCCCACAGATACTCAGAGCCTGGAATCTATTCCTGGTACCCTATAGATACCCCGAGCCTTTTTAGTGATCATCCTTGAGCATCTTTGAGTGTGGCCTACAAAGAAAGGAAGGAAAGAAGGAAGGAAGGAAGGAAGGAAGGAAGGAAGGAAGGAAGGAAGGAAGGAAGGAAGGAAGGAAGGAAGGAAGGAAGGAAGGAAGGAAGGAAGGAAGGAAGGAAAAAAGGAAGGAAGGAAGAAAGAAAGAAAGAAAGAAACAAAGAAAGAAACAAAGAAAGAAAGAAACAAAGAAAGAAACAAAGAAAGAAACAAAGAAAGAAACAAAGAAAGAAAGAAACTTTCTCCAGCATATCCAGGCTTTCTCCCCCTCCTCTTCCTTCCTAGTTCGCAGTTCCCTCTTCTCTCTGGCCATCCCTGCTTTCATCCTGCTGCCTCCCCACCCCCATGCCTGCACCTGTTAGCCTACCATGTGTCTGCCTCCTCCTTATGTCAATAGAGACCTTCATTTGTCTTTCTTTCTAGAGCCAAAGCTGAGCCTTAATTTGGCCTGGGCTACTCCACTTGCCCTGCAAGCTGCTCTGTCTCCAGGAATGTGACAGAGATTTAGGCCAAGTTTCAGCAGTGCCCACCCCTGACCACGAACTCTCAGGTCCCTTCATTCCCCATCAGCACCCCAGGATAAGCACTGTCATTCCCTGGCAGTGATGCCCCCTGCCAGAGACCCTGCTTTGTCTAGAGGACCTGCAGGCCAACGATCTAAAGGAGACCAGGAGATAGATAGATAGATAGATAGATAGATAGATAGATAGATAGATAGATAGATAGATAGATAGATAGATAGATAGATAGATAGATAGATAGATAGATGGTTTTAAGTATAGGGGTGCAGCTCTGCCAGCAGGGGCCATGGGGTCCCTCCCCAGTACTGCACAGGAGCAACCTGGCCCCAGAACCTCACACTAGCCTCTCAGAGTGCACTGGGAGACATCCTGGTGAGTCGCTGTGACTTGGCTCTGAGACTGCCTCGCTCACCTACTCCTGTCCTCAACTGTCCACTCTGTCTCTGAGACCCTAAGACAGTGTCCAGTTGCTTTTCTGTCTCTTTCCTCAAGCAACCCCTCTGGTCCCATCAAGACTCAGCTCCACAGATCATGCAGCTCTGTCAGCCTCTGTCCTCGCAGAAGGCCGCCCGAGGGACTGGGTTTTCTAGGGCAGCAAATATGCCAGAAGCCCTCCGGGAACAGCCACCACCTCCTCCTCCTCGTCCCCAAATCGGGTCAGGAGGGAAGCTTTCTTCTCTGGATTTATAGCATCTGTGTGGGGCCAATTTAAACAATTTTAATCAACTGGCTCCCTGGGATAAATTGCCCCAAGTGTTTTTTTTGTTTTTTTTTGTTTTTTTTTTTTTTTACAAAATGGTGAAGAGGTTTGGATGGAATTTGAACTTGAGGTGGGAGTGGGTGGCTGGAAGTGGGACTCCGGAGAGTCTTCCGTTCCTCTTTAAGTCACTGTAGCTCAGAGCTGAATCAGATGTGACCAGCCCGCAAGCAAACAGAACAGTACATCCTGAGCAGGATGGAGGGGGCCATGAGGTCATTAGCAGTGGGCACTGGGGTGGTTCTTGCAAGTGGCCTGGGGGAAAGAAAAGCAGATTCACTGAGCTTAATCAGAACCAAGATCAGGGCTAGGGAGACAGGTCAGCCAGTAGGGTGCTTCCCTTTCAGGGGCCTGACCCAATTCAATCCCCAGCATTGAATTTGTATTTCCCCGAGCCCTGGGATTCCTGATCACAGATGGATGTGGGTGTATAACCAAAAAGGAAAAAGGAAAACTATCCACCATCTTCCCAGCAAAAACAGAATCCAGCTCCTCTACTAAGCACCAAAAGAAAATAATAGCCACATGGGATATCACCCCAGGTGCCATATTTCTAACCCCAGGTGACTGAACTGAAGCAGAATAGCTGTAAAGTATTAATAAACCAAGCCAGTTAGGAGAAAACCATGGAGTTGTTTGGCTTCTTGCCAACCACTGGGCACCACTTGAAATCACTCCTCTTGTGCCAAGTGAGACTGAAACCTCTTTAACAGCCAAGAGAGGAGGATCAGGTGAGGTCAAGGTGGCTGGGTGAAAAGAAAGAGGAAGTTTGGGAATGCCTTGCCCTGGGAAAAAGCAGAGAGTAAATTAACTGCACAGACTCTTCCTAGGCTTCCTAGTCTGTGCTGAAAACTCTTGGACTTTCTCTGAATAGGAACAAGCAGATACCTCTTTCTGCCTGAAGGCACAGCAGCCCACAGTCGAATCCAACATCCTCATACAAAAAGGTCCACAATTGAATCCTATAAAAATGCCAAATCACCAACATTGTCCTAGCTCTATCTAGAGATTCTGGATCTCAAAATTTCATAGTAGTGTCAGCCCAGCAGGATCATAATTTTTTTTTTTTAGTTTTTGGGTTTGGGGTCACACCTGGTGGCGCTCAGGGGTCACTCCTGGCTCTGCGCTCAGAAATCACTCCTGGCAGGCATGGGGGAGCATATGGGATGCCAGGATTCAAACCACTACCTGTTCTGGATCCGTTGATTGCCAGGCAAACACCCTACCGCTGTGTTATCTCTCCAGCACCTATCACAACATTTCTTCTTTTTTTTTTTAATCACAGCGTTTCTGATGGGTAAGTTGCATTGAAGACCACCAAACTCAGTGAGCCTAAACAGTAACATAGAAGGTTCTTCTAGCACCAACCACAGCTCAGTAATCCTTAGACATTGGCATTAGCAACACCATGGAGAGATTTATTTTTATTTTATATATTTTTTACATGGAGAGATTTAACCATTATAATTTGACCCTGATTGATCTAAGTTTTTTGTTTGTTTGTTTATTTTGTTTTGTTTTGGGGCCACATCTGGTGACTCTCAAAGGTTACTCCTGGCTATGTGCGACCCCCGATGGGGGACCCCCGACCCTCGGGGGTGTGAGAATGAGGATCACGAAGTAATTCGTGGATCACGAGCGGGATCCGACCTGAAATGGAGGAAAGAGGCTGAGAAAGAAATGAGCTCAAGTCAAACGGGCTGATCAAGAGCTAAGGTTTATTGAAAGGGGGCTAGCTTTTATAGTTAAGCAAAATACGGAAGTAACAGTCAGTACTTTTCCATGGTGTCTATAGAAAAGTAGGGGGGTCGTACAGGACAGACTTTCCAGTTTTACAGCATACCCTTAGATCATACAGACATTCTTTCACAATGGTAGCTTAACAGGATGTGATCTATATCTTATCAACTCAGGAGGTTTATTGGAGCATCTTGTGGCTATTGCTAACTGAACTATGTGGCTGTTCTTTCCTTTAGGCCCATGGGGAAAATGCCACAGTACAGCCTGTCAGGTGCGCAGGCCTTTGGTTTCTCAGGCATCAGAGACTCCATTTTGCTCTCTAAGTCTTTTGGCTTCCAACAGCTATGCACTCAGAAATCTCTTCTGACTTGGGAAACAATATGAGACGCTGGGGATAGAACCCAGATCTGTCCCGGGTCAGCCGCATGCAAGGTAAATACCCTACCACTGCTCTATAGAGCCGGCCCTAGTCTAAGTTTTGATCATTCCATTTGAAGTAAATTTGTGTCTATAAGAAGGTAATTGAGGGTGGTGGGTAGAAAACTGGCAAAACTGATAACATAAAGGTCAGACTGGTGGTAGAATTGGCATTTGGACATTTAATGCCTAGAAACAACTTGGTAAATCAGATTGTTATAATAAGTGTATATCTATGTATATATATACATATATATATGTATATATATATATATATATATATTTAATGAGAGAGTTAATGTTCCTTGTATGTGCAAGCTCCAATTCAGCATCCTTTTCAGGCAAGAGTTTACTCAGCGCCAGCACAGAGTAATAGCTGATTACTTGTCTGATTTTTCTGGTACTGACTGGTAAGAGCCAGAATGCATATGTGGGAAAATTATCTTGAGAGATCATACCCACCAGTGTTCAAGGGTGGTCTCTTAGCTGGAAACCTGAGGACCCTGCTCTACCAGGAATCAAACCCCAGCCATGTGCCTCTGTGCATGTGCTCCAACTGGAAGAACTATCTCTCCACCCCAATTTTGGTTAAATTTCCTAAATCACCATACTTAACAAATGTCTTACTGAGGTCTATATGATTTACAGAATTATTAATATGCTTTTATTTAGGTTTGTTTATTTGGTGGACACCACATCTGGCGGTGCTCAGGACTTACTCCTGACTCTATGCAAGAGAAGCCCTTGATATTTTTCCCCTCTCTCTAACAAATTTAACACCTTCCAGGTCCATCCAAGAAGTAATGAAATGAAAGATTGCATTCTTCTCAGAGCAAATTCTATTGTGTATTCAGAGGTCCCCAAAGTTGTCAGATTGACCACTCTCTTTTCAGAAAAAAAAATCAGTACCTTCCCTGGAAATACTTTTTCTTTTCTTTTCTTTTTTTTTTTTTTTGGTTTTTGGGCCACACCCGTTTGACACTCAGGGGTTACTCCTGGCTATGTGCTCAGAAATCGCCCCTGGCTTGGGGGGACCATATGGGACGCCGGGGGATCGAACCGCAGTCCTTCCTTGGCTAGCGCTTGCAAGGCAGACACCTTACCTCCAGCGCCACCTACCCGGCCCCTGGAAATACTTTTTCATTAAGTGAACAGAAAACACCTACTAATGGCACCCTAATGGAACTCCAATTTCACCTTGCCTAGTGCTCACCCCCATGGTTCTAGCCTCTCCCCTGCTCTCGAGGGAGCCACTTTGGGGCTAATGTTATTGCCTATCTGCTACTCACTAGGTGTAAACTAAGGTGAAGGTCCACATTTCCAGTATCCTGGGATCTGCTCTAGGTGGTTGTCGTAAGCCTGGCCCCTTCTTTCACCTCATCTGACCTTCAAAACACCCTCTCCTACTCAACGAACACCCTCTGGGTCCATACCCAGCTCTAAGGGGACATAGAATATACAGGTTACTGATTTATTTGCATCTAAGCAAACAGTCAGTCAGGACTAAGAGGAGAAAAGGAGGGAAGTTAAACTTATGATTATTCATGAGGACATGGCATCATGGTGACTTCGAGAAAAGTACAGCAAAGAGGTAGTGCCGAACCTGAAGCTTGAAGGCATGCAGAAACTATCCATAAAGAGTAAATCTGGGGCCACAGCAATAATACAGTGAGCAGGGTGCTTACCTTATACATAGCCAACCTTTTGCAATCCCCAGCACCCCATCTGGTCCCCTAAGCCCTACCTGCATGAGTTCAAAGCATTGTTTGGAATTTTCCCAAAAGAAACAAATTAGTAATAGTGGGACTGATCATAACAGGCAGCCAGACAGAAGCAGGAGCATATGCAAAGGCTCTGAGCCCTGTCATGACTGGAAATCATTGTGCTCCTCCCCAAGCATCACCAACATGGAGCTGCAGGAGCTAAAGTCAATGTTAAAATGACTCTACATTATGATAAACACTACTGTACTCCTGTGGTGCAGATTCAAGTGACAGTCCGAGGACAGGTCATCCACCCTTTCTCATGAATTTGCTCACTTGTTTTTTCCTGCTTCCAGTTGGGAGTCGGAGAGAGTGGCCAGCATTGAAGACCTTATTTAAAAACCGCTTTGATCTGAGGATTGTAACCATTTAGTGTTTATTGATTTCCCTTTTCTTATTTTCTGGAAGGTGGGAGCATCTTAATTAAATGTTTTTTAGCCAAGCTGATTTCCAAGGCACAAAGCTTCACAGTCCCCGGGAGGCCACAGCTGGTCTCCATGCTGCCTTCTGCCTCACCTTTGACCCATTCACCAACCAGAAACAGAACAAAGTGGCTGCTGGCCCAGAATTAGCTCTGTGGAGGAAAAGGCTATTGAAACATTAGGTCTGTCCACTGCCAAGGTCACCGGGGATCCTCCAAAACTCCCAGGTGGGTTGGAGGCTGAACACAATTCTCTGCTCCATGGTAGGACAGCCCTGACAGAAGGGATCTTAGAGGCCTGTTGGGGAATTTTCAAGCCTGAAACTCACAAATCTAGGATCATTGGCTGCAACATACCACTATCTTCTTCAGTTTATATTTGTCTTTTACTCTGTGTCATGAGCTCAATGTTATTGTATTATCTCTGGAGTGTGAAATTTTCCATAGCAGGGAAAGCAATGCAGAATCATATTATTCAATTAACTTTTTGTGTTGTGTTTTGTTTTGGGGCCCTACATAGCAGTGTTCTGGGATTACATCTGGCTCTGTGTTCAGATATCACTTCTGGGAGGCCTCAAGGAACCCTATGTAGTACCAGAGCCTTTTCCTGCTTTTCTGTCTCTTGACCCTATTGAGTTATAAACATTTTGTCATTGGTAGAAAATCCATGGCTTTGTTGACTTTTTCAATGAATAGTCTCTTTCCTACCATGTCCCCCAACTCTTTAAATACAGATCTCTAGCCTCTTCTCCCCTTCCCTTTCATGAACTCCCCCTGTCCTCAAGTTATGACTATTTTTTTTACTCTTCCACCGTAAATGGTCACTCAACTCCCAATATTCACCAGTTTCAGACACCAGTGATTTGACAGCAGGAAACTAAACAAGACAAGGGTGGTGTCAAAACAGACAATAGGAGAAGAAAACATATTCTAGAATGTCAGATGGTGACACAAAGTATCTGAGGATTTAGTTTGTCTGAACATTATCAGAGACCTAAGGGAGGGTGAGAGACATTCACATTCCCAGGAGTCCGAAACATATTTGGAACAGAATGAGCACTTGCTCCTGGAGGAAGAGTCAGAGAAGAGAAGGGATAAAACTAGGAGATGCTGCTCCCAAAAGCCTGCCCTGGAGGATGGGGTCATGTCTGTCATTCCTGATTGGGACTGCCAACCTGGCATGAGGTATAAGCCAGGGGCCAAGCAGCCAGAGAGAAGTGATTGAACAGAGGGATTAGACATATCAAATTTTGAAGCTATTTCACTTTCTATTTTTTTAATTTTTATTTAAAGATAATGCATCTCATAGTTGACATAACTGATCATAATACATTTGTTTCAAGATAAGGAAAGCAAATAAAATAAAAATAAAAAATAAAATGGAAGAGAAATTCAGTAGCAAGTATATTTGTGAAAATTATTATATCTCCAATAAAGTCATTAATACAATAGCAGAAGGTTTAGCAAGGCCTTTTTTTTCTTAAGATAAAAGATAAAAAATACAATATAAAAGTTTTGTGTGTGGCAGTTGATGTGGTTTGCATAGGCACAGCAAAATAGGGGGGAAATAGAAAGGGTTTATCTTTGGCCTAAAAACGGGGAGACTTTACCCATGAGGTATCCTGGCATAAGAACAATCCCAGGCTTCAGGCATACTAAGTTGTCCAACCCAAAGTCTTTCTCTGTGGTCCCAGTAAAAGCTCTTCACATTTACAAGTGTTGCTATCAAGTTTCTGTTAGTTATAGATCCTGGTTATGTTGATGTCAGGGTGACATGGAGCGTCTTCCAGTTTCATCTCACCATTAGGTGGCGATGTAGAGAACCCTGCCTTGAAAGCAGGCTGTTGCTGTTACCAAGTCATTAGGGTAACCCACTCTGGAGTAAGTTGATGCCAGGGCATCAACTGATTCCTGGTTTTGGTGTAGAAAATCGTGTTTTGTTTTTTTTTTTTCATAAGTTCAGGGGTGAATAAGTTCCAAAGTTCAGGGGTGTATGGTCAATGTCCGATCTTCTTCAGCCTAAGCCAAGTCACTATGACAAGTGTTCAGGGTGTAAGGCCCTTCTGCAGTATAAAATTTATGTGTTTCTATCACTATTATATAAGAACTTGTTTGCGCACATAAGATTTTCCCATTTTAATGTGCCTATGTAAAAAGGAACAATGCCACAAGGTACAATTGGTGCATATGGGGGCAAAGATAACAAGCCCAACAATCCCTATAGCCTAGTTTTAACATGAACTCAAAACACTAAAGAAACTTATACTGGGGGCCGGAGAGATAGCATGGAGGTAAGGCGTTTGCCTTTCATGCAGGAGGTCATTGGTTCAAATCCCGGCACCCCATATGGTCCCCCGTGCCTGCCAGGAGCAATTTCTGAGCCTGGAGCCAGGAATAACCCCTGAGCACTGCCGGGTGTGACCCAAAAACCAAAAAAAAAAAAAAGAAACTTATTGACTAGACTTCCCTACTAAACAAATCCCCCCAAAATGGGGGAAATTGCCACTACATAAGAAGAGAGACAATAAGGATTATACCTATTAAGAAAATACATCTGGGCCCGGAGAGATAGCACAGCGGTGTTTGCCTTGCAAGCAGCCGATCCAGGACCAAAGGTGGTTGGTTCGAATCCCAGTGTTCCATATGGTCCCCCGTGCCTGCCAGGAGCTATTTCTGAGCAGACAGCCAGGAGTAACCCCTGAGCAACGCCGGGTGTGGCCCAAAAACCAAAAAAAAAAAAAAAAAAAAGAAAATACATCTAAAGAAATATTCAAAGGATGGGGCTGGAGTAGTGGCACAGTGGTAGGGCATTTGCCTTACATGTAGCTGACTCAGGATAGACTGCAGTTTAATCCCCCAACGTCCCATATGGTTTCCTAAGCCAGGAACAATTTCTGAGTGCATAGCCAGGAGTAATCCCTGAGCGTCACTGGGTGTAGCCCCCACACTAACCCTTCCCAAAAAAATTCAAAAGAGATACATGTTCTTTTTAAGTCTTTTGAAATAGTCTGGGGGGGGGGTGTTAAAATCTGGCGCACAGCTTCTGCCTGTGATTTGGTCTTGTGAAGTCTAAAAAATGGCTCCCAGCAGTCTCGTATCAGGATATATCCTCGAGCTGGGGGCTTCTCAGAATCTGAATCTGGTAGCAAGCAACAGTCCACAGCAAAGGGAGGTAGGTAGGGGGTGAAGAGCATATCAGCAGCAGCAGCTACAGTGTCAGCTTCTTCTCAGGCTTCTCTGGTAGCTAGTTGGTGGCTGGCTGAGGTGGGGGCAACGTTCTGCTTCGTGAAAAGTTAAGCACTGAGGGTAAAAAAGTTAAATGATGGGGAAATAACAGATGGGGATTGAGAGAGTGAAGGGCTAGAAAAGAATTTGTAAGGTGGTAAACAGAGTGGAAGGAGGAGTTATATATAACAGGGGGGAAAACAATATACAACATAGAAAGACATTACACATATTACAGATGGACATTAGACAGACATTGAGATGGTCAGCACATACACTCATGTGTACACATTGACTGGCATTGAGGATTGATCATGGGCTACAGTTGAAAAGCTTACCCAGGTGAAATGGGACAAAACACTTAAAAATAATAAAGTCGGCAAGTCAGATGTAAAGGTTTTCCATTTTCTAGGCCAATCATGACAGGTAAGGGCAAATTTTTTTGTGTGGTTTTTGGGTCACATACGGCAGTGCTCAGGGGTTATTCCTGGCTCCAGGCTCAGAAATTGCTCCTGGCAGGCACGGGGGACCATATGGGACGCCAGGATTTGAACTGATGACCTCCTGCGTGAAAGGCAAACACCTTACCTCCATGCTATCTCTTGGGCCCCAAGTGAAGGCAAATTTTATTGAAGAAAGGCTTATGGGTTAGATTGTATATAAAACATTCTAAAAACAATCATAATTTTCAAGTCTACAAAATTAAGTGATATGGTAATGAGCACTGTAAGAGGAGTCTATACCATGAAGTATTGTCTAGCAGATCTTGATCATTCAGTTTTATTTCCTAAAAGCAATTTAAATCATGAGCACTATGGTATAATGGTAGACTACCAAAAATTGAAAACAGATTACAATAACATTCAATGGATGAGCTCTGCAACAGGAGTTCATGGCTTGCAGTTACATATTCCATTGCTATCTGTGGGCATAAACATTAAATTATATTATCAGGCTTAATCAAGTAGAAAATGAATAGATTAGAATATTGTCATGACATTATCATAATGAGCCCTTTCTTCTGAGTCTAATATCCATTGACATTTAAGGAAACTAGTGACAAAAAGGGCTGTTGTGTCATTATATTGTGTAGGGTTATTGTTACAATTGAAAATTTGCTCTTTGAGTAGTTTATCTAGGATTGATTTGTTTAGTACAAATATTACAAGCTCTTTTTTGTCTGAGAATGTTTTTAACCCTCTCTCCCATATAAATGAGATTTTTGCTGGGTAGTGGACTCTAGGTTGAAAATTTCTTTCATTCAGTAGTTTGAATATGTCATTCCATTCTTTTCTTGCCTGGATTGTTTCAAATGGAAGACCTGGTTTGATTCTTATGTTGTCTTCTTCATACATGAGGTTTTTTTCTCCCTTACTTTCTTAAAGAGCAGATCTTTCTCTTTGCTTTTTTGCCATTTGGATTACTAAATATCTTGGTGTTGTTCTGTTGTGGTCTATTTTGTTTGGCACTCTTTTTGCCTCTTGGATTTGTAGAGCAACCTCTTTCCCAAGGGTAAAGAATTTATCTGCTATTATTTCTCTCACTACTTGTTCTTCCCCTTTCCCATTTTCTTTCCCTTCTGGAATTCCTATAATTCGGAGGTTATTTCTCCTGTCTTTGTTCATTAAGTACCTTATATTTTCTTCCAGGATTTTGTCTTCTTTCTTTTTTGACATCTTTGTCCAGCTGGCTTGTAATTTGTCTTCAAGTTCTATGCAATTTTCCACTTGAATAATTCTACTATTATGGCTTGCTAACATGCTTTTTAGTTCCTTCAGTTCCATTTGTATGGATGCTCTCATCTTCTGAAAGAGTTCTTCTTTGAGTTGGTTGAATTGGTCATCTAAAGCTTTCTTAATTTCACAAGCTAGTGACTACTTGATTTACATTGCTAAGTGTTGTTTTTAGGTCCTCATCAGCCATTTGGGTGGATATGAAGATTTGCCAGAATTTCTCTCCGTATCCCTCACAGTAGATATCTTCTTTAGCTTCCTCAATGATCTTTGCATTTAGGGGATTGGAGTGCTGGATTCTCAGGGTGTTGAAGAAAGTGCTACTCTCAATCTCCCAGGAAGGCTATGATATAAATTGAAAAGATTTTGTATGGCCGTGCAGTTTAGGAAAATGTGGACTGATGGGAAGGAAGGATGCTGGAAAAGACCCAAAAAGACCGCCCCGCCTGTGTTTGGTGGAAGGGATTAAGGCACGAGGTTCCCTATTCCCTCCGCGACACCAAACTGGTTGACTTCAAAAGGTAAATGAACAGTGATGGCACTTGAACCCAGGAGGAAGGTGAAGGAAGTTTGGGAAGAAGACCCCATTTGAACTGGTGGAGGGGACTAGGACTGGAGCCACTCTGCTCTCATCCAGACAAGGACTGATTGTCCCCAGGGAACAATGAGTCAGCAATGGCCTGAGGTTGTTTTACTTTCAATGATAAAAGCCATCCATGACTCAACTAGAGAAAACAAATATAGGCAAAATCACCTTTTGAAAATAGAGTTTATATTTATTTCCACATCTCAGAAGTCTCAAAGAATCTTCTAAATGTTTCAAAAAATAAAGTGCATTCATATGAATTCCATTTTCTAGCCACGTGCATGTATATTTCTAGGAGTTTCTAAATTACAGGAACATTTATGAATGGGCACATGGGTGAAAGAGATGAAGAGGAGGAGTCAGAGGGAGGAAAAAAGGAAAGAAAAGGGGAGATAGGAAGAGGAATAGATTTTTTACATGAAATGGATGTTTTGAGACAGAGTTATCCATTGATTATCTTCATTCTCCCCTGGCTGGCTGGGAATGAGACAAAGGAAGTGCTCAAAATTAGAAATGGCTGAAGGAGTGCCAGGAAAATTGCTAGCAAATAGCTGATAAGTGAATTGAAGAAACCCACTTGAATCATAATCTACACCTTGCCCTGCCCCATCTGGAGAGCAGAACCACTCAAACTCTCCTGTCCAGTCTGGGATTTTCTCAAGTATTGTGCTAGGTTGGGGCTGTAGTGATAGTACAGCAGGTAACGCATTTGCCTTGCATACAATCAACCTGGGTTTGATCCTCAGCATCTTATATAGTTCTCCGAGCATTGCCAAAAGTGATCTCTGAAAAAAGAGCCAGGAGTAAGCACTAAAGACTATGAGATGTGGCCCCCAAAAAATCAAAAGGGTAAAGAAAGGAATGAAAAGAATAGTGTCAGGGACTCAAAATGAGAAAACAAGCTCCTCACCCAGGTAACCTGCTGTTTAGAACCACAGAGCCAAGCCCACCTCTGCTGGTCACAAAGCTGGTAGCCAGCTCAGCTCCATTGCTGAGTTCATCAAAAGAACTTCTGTGGCAGAGAAAGCATCTAAAAAATGTTGATAGGCACACACACATGCAAACATACATACTCACGCCTGCATATACATGCACTTTCACACACTCAGATGCACAAGATGACTGATACACACATGTACATAAACATGCTCACTAACACACAAATATACATTTATACTGATCACATGCATTCTCTTGCATACATGCATATTCAAACTTACATTCACATTTTCACACATATACACACACCCTCGTGTCTTTAGAAAATTTTTCTTGCCAAGTTAACTCAAATCTGGGTAATTTGAGAAGCAAAAATAAAGTGGGGTTAGAATGCTCTGCAGGGGGCTGGGGTGCAGGCATTTTAGCCCCTGGGTCCCAACTTCAGCACTGCATGGTCCCCAAGCACTCCTAGGAGAAAACCCTAAGCACAGAGCCAAGAGTAAACCTACCACTGCAAAGTGTGGCCCCCAAACTAATAATAACAGCAGCAACAAAATAAAACCTGTCAGATCATAAAGACACTCCCCACGCCACTGAATGGAGACTTTTAGAAAGTCTAACTTTCTTCTAAAAACTGGGCTTCCCCTGGAGAATAATGAATGAAAGCTAGAGACCATAGGGCTATATGCAGTTTTTGCCCTGGAAGTCAGAGGCTGTAGGAAGGGGAGTCATGCACTTCTAAGGATGAATCAGTCTTTTTACCAGCATCCCTCTCCAAATTTCCATTTTTAGGGGACTTAAAAAATTCTAAAAAAAAAATAATAAGGTAAGTTCAGTTCTCTAGAATCTGTTCAAACACCCCCTGTAGTGAAGGTTTAGGAGGAAGCAGGCTGCAGAGCAGAAAGGACTCACTCACTTGAGTGGCCTTGCTTTCCTTTGGTGGGGTTGGCCAAGCCCCCATCTGTGTCTTTGCACCCTTATGCAGACTGAAAATCTTCCTGAGAGCCCCACTGAGTTTCAGCTCAGCACTACATCTACAAGAGAGATGGGCTGAGTCCTAGCTTTCTGGCTCAGTTGGCAGAAAGATCTAGAAGTCAATGCCTGACACTCAGAGATGAACTACCCCAGAAGGTCAACAGTGACCATGGAGAGTTAGGTAGAGGGTGAGGACCAGAATAGAGAGGAAAAGACAGGTGAGAAGAAGAGAGAGAAGAGAGAGGCAGGCAGCTTCTTAGAGAAAGTACCTCAGCAGAGTCTAGAAAGGATTGGGATACAGTGGGGAAGGGGGTTGCCAGTCCAAGGCTCTGGGGTTGCTCTAATTTCAGAGTTGGTTCAGTTGTAGTGTTTTCCAGCCCTTTCACTTGGCACCTGAATGCTCTCATGGCTAACGTGGTGGAATCTGAATATGGAGGAAATGGACTGAGTCTGTGATTCCCTGAGATGGAAAACCATGCACAGGCCCATATAGACACACATTTATTCCCCCTAAGGAGATAATGGCTTCTATTTGTGTCAAGCAATGATTTGGGGGATTCTAACTCTTAAGCCACAGTCACAAATACCACAGAAAAGATAGAGTGAGTCTCCAAGTGCCAGCCACATGCTCTGCCTTAAGATGCTTCAGAGAATCCTATGTCTGTCACATTCTTCTGACTCAGCACCAAGGTTTCCTGTTAGCCCCGTTTTAGCTTCTACCTCCTGACTGATGGTGTGACCCAGAAGAACTTTACCAATTCCTTTGCTTCACTAAACAGAGCAGCACTAACTCTTCCTGGAGGCTGAGGGGTGATTTTCCCACTTGGTGACCTGACTTAATCTGCCACCTTCATGGCATCAGATGATCTTTTCTACCTGGTTCAAATTTCTCCTGAGTCCCAAGCAAGTTCCTTCACCACATGTGATTCTGATCTCTCATTTAGAAAAGAAAAAAGATAGGGGGAGATTAGCAGAGCAATAGTTCAATATTCTCTGTGCTACAGGCAGGTTCCCAGGGTCTCTCTTAAGAGAAAACACTCCTTTCCTTATCTAGCACCTCTCCATCTAACATTTGTTTGGAACAGACATTTTTATGAGCTTGGTTTGGACTTGGGGCCCTACCTGGCATTGGTCTAGGGCCTACTTCCACCTCTTTCCTTGGAGGAGGCTCCTGGCAGTACTCCAGTGGCCAAACTACTGGGTATCCCAGCCTGCATTTGCCCATTGATTTATCTTTTTACTCCTTCATCAGCTTTCTTTATTTTTGGCATCTTGTATTTCAAGCAACTTATTTAGAGAAATACAAATATTAATATTATTTTTTAAAGTATAGGGAATAGACCTCGAAACAAGATGACTTTATAATCAAATTTTGCAATCCAATATTACAAGTTAGTGCTTAGTACTTGGTCTTAGAGAAGCAGCCAGCACAGGCAGACAGTGGCTGAGATATGCCACTCTATGTCTTGTCTAATTATCTAGACATTGAGCTAATATAATAGTTTCTTAGGATTTGCTATCATATGAACAAAATTCCTGCCCTTTGCAAAAAAAATATTATGCTAATGAAACATAAATACAATTGACACATTAGAATTAATATCCACCTGAAACCTAAAAATATAAGCTTTCTTATATCAAAGTATGCTTTTTAAAAGTATAATTAGTTAAGATGTTAAATAACAGAGTACTAAACAATGTGTCCTTTTTAAAATGTTTTAATAATATATTTACTTAAGCACCATAATTACAAACATGTTTGTAGTTGGGTTTCAGTTATAGAAAAGAACACCTCCCTTCACCAGTGCCACCTTCCCACCACCAATGCCCCATCTCCCTACTCTCCCACCCCCTGCCTATATTATAGACAAGGATTCTATTTCTCTCACTCATTACCATTGTCATGATAATTGTTAGTGTAGTTATTTCTCTAACTGCACTCATCACTCTTTGTGGTAAGCTTCATATCATGGGTGGTTTCTTCCAGCCTTCATCTCTATTATCTCTGAGTACTATTATAAGAATGTCTTTTGTTTTTCTTAAATCCCACAGATGAATGAAACTACTCTGTCTATTTCTCTCCTTCTGACTTATTCCACTGAGCATCTATTAATTTTCACTTTATTACGTTGTTGTATGAAAATATTAATCCACCTTTGGCTAAAGGTGGAGTCAGAATTACAAAAGGGTCTTTTTATATTTCACAGAAGAGGGAAATGTAACTCCACCCTGGATTTAGGTGTAGCTACCTGAGACCCACCCATTTCTGGGAAGGGTCTTGGGAACCAGATATTATGTGTGACCTTACCTGCAAGACCCCGCCCATTCCTGGGAGGGGTCTTGGAATAGGTAGATAAGCCTTTGAGTGAGGGGATTAGGGGGCTTTGCTCTGCTGGGCTCTCTGGCTTTTGGGTCTCTGCGTTCTGGTCTTTGACCAGCATGGAGCCCAAAGGGAAGATGGCTGAAAGGAGTTAAGAGGCAGGGCTAGCAAAGAATGGCTGTGCTTGAAAGGTTAGGATATAAACCACACATGTGGTGGATAGGGATGAATAAAGTTGATGCTTCCTGATGCCTGTCTCTGGATGAGTCTGATTCCACCGTTCATCTGGGCCTGGGACCCGCCGGCTGGATGGGGATTGCAGAGCCACGTGGCCTGGGATGGCAGAGAGAAATCCACCTCCATCCATCGCCATCCAGCAACATCCTTAATTATTTGACACAACAAGCATCATAGTTTTTATGTCCATCCATGTATAGGAAAATATCATGACTTTATTTTTTCTGATAGCTGCATATTATTCCATTGTGTAGATGTACCACAGATTTTTAGCCACTTATTTACTGTTGGGTATCAGGGTTGTTTCCAGGTTCTTGGTATTGTAAATAGCACTGCAATGAATAGAGGTGTACAGAAGGCATTTTTGTAGTGTTTTTGTGTTCTTGTGTTCTTAGGGTATATCCCTAGGATTGATATTGTTGGATAACATGGGAGCTCAATTTCCAGTGTTTTGAGGAATCTCCACATTGTTTTCCATAAAGGCTGGACTAGATAGCATTCCCACCAGCAATGAATGAGAGTTCCTTTCTCCCCACATCCCCACCAGCACTTATTGTTCTTGTTCTTTGTGATATGTGCCAGTCTCTGTGGTGTGAGATGGCACCTCATTGTTGTTTTGATTTGCATCTCTCTTATGATTAGTAATATGGAGCATTTTTTATGTGCCTTTTGGCCATTTGTATTTCTTCTTTGAGGAATTGTTTGTTCATTTCTCCTCCCCATTTTTGGATGAGATTAGATGTGTTTTTTTTTCTTCTTAAATTTTGTCATTACCTTGTATATCTTAGGTATTAGCTCTTTATCTGATGAATATTGGGTTATTTGTCTCTCTCATTCTGTGGGTGGTCTTTGTATCGTAGTCACTATTTCCTTTGAAGTGCAGAAGCATCTTAATATAGCCCCATTTGTTTATCTCTGCTTTCACTTGTTTGGTCAGTAATGTTTTCTCCTTGAAGATGCCTTTACCTATTTGGTCTGAGAATAGACCCTTGAGAGAGGACAGTGTTTTTACTAAATTTTTCTCTTAGCTGCAGCAGGAAGGAATTGTCCCAGTTCAGGGACCACTCTCCAGGGACCCTGTGAGCTGTCAGAATAGCTTGTAGAAAGAGTCAGGCATTGTCAGTTTTCTTTGCCTCCTTTATGTAAACAATCAGTCTAAAGAGAGAAGAGAGACAAAGAGAGAATGGGGGCATTTCCTGGCCCAAGTCACTGAGATCTTGAAACCCACTTGGATTTATTTGGATTCATGAGCTTCTTGGATTAATTTCCTCTTTTCCTTTTTGGAAGTTAGGGTGCTGGGTCACTTCTGGCTTAAACAGCTGTTACCTGGTTCTGTGCCTAGGGATCGATCACTTCTGATGGTGCTTGAGGGACTTTATGTGGTTCTGGAGATTCAACTCAAGGTTAGTCACATATAAGGCAAGCACCTTAAGAGTTACACTATCGGGCCCGGAGAGATAGCACAGCTGGTGATTGCCTTGCAAGCATCTGATCCAGTACCAAAAGTTGTTGGTTCAAATCTCGGTGTCCCATATTGTCCCTACTGCCTGCCAGGAGCTATTTCTGATCAGACAGCCAGGAGTAACGCCCTGAGCAACGCCGGGTGTGGCCCAAAAACCAAAAAAAGAAAAAAAAAAAAAAAAAGAGTTACACTATCATTCTAGTTCTGTTTCCTCTTTGTGCCTAAGTATGTTTCTTTCTTTCTTTCTTTCTTTTTCTTTCTTTCTTTCTTTCTTTCTTTCTTTCTTTCTTTCTTTCTTTCTTTCTTTCTTTCTTTCTTTCTTTCTTTCTTCTTTCTTTCTTTCTTCTTTCTTTCTTTCTTTCTTTCTTTTTCTTTCTTTCTTTCTTTCTTTCTTTCTTTCTTTCTTTTTCTTTCTCTCTCTTTCTTTCTTCTTTCTTTCTCTTTCTTTCTTTCTTCTTTTTCTCTTTTTTTCTTTCTTTCTTTCACTTTCTCTTTCTTTCTTTTTCTTCTTTCCTTCTTTCTTTCTTTCTTTCTTTCTTCCTTCCTTCCTTCCTTCCTTTCTTTCTTTCTTCTTTCTTTTTTCTCTTTCTTTCTTTCTTCCTTCCTTCCTTCCTTTCTTTCTTTCTTTCTTTCTTTCTTTCTTTCTTTCTTTCTTTCTTTCTTTCTTTCTTCTTTCTTTTTTCTCTCTCTTTCTTTCTTTCTTTCTTTCTTTCTTTCTTTCTTTCTTTCTTTCTTTCTTTCTTTCTTCTTTCCTTTTTCTTTCTTCTTCTTCTTCCTTCCTTCCTTCCTTCCCTCCCTCCCTCCCTCCCTCCCTCCCTCCCTTCTTTCTTTCTTTCTTTCTTTCTTTCTTTCTCTTTCTTTCTATCTTTCTTTCTCTCTCTTTCTTTCTTTCTTTCTTTCTTTCTTTCTTTCTTTCTTTCTTCTTTCTTTCTCTCTTTCTCTTTCTTTCTTCTTTTTCTCTTTTTTCTTTCTTTCTTTCACTTTCTCTTTCTTTCTTTTTCTTCTTTCTTTCTTTCTTTCTTTCTTCCTTCCTTCCTTCCTTCCTTTCTTTCTTTCTTCTTTCTTTTTTCTCTTTCTTTCTTTCTTTCTTTCTTTCTTCTTTCCTTTTTCTTTCTTCTTCTTCCTTCCTTCCTTCCCTCCCTCCCTCCTTTCTTTCTTTCTTTCTTTCTTTCTTTCTTTCTTTCTTTCTTTCTTTCTTTCTTTCTTTCTTTCTTTCTTTCTTCTTTCTTCTTTCCTTTTTCTTTCTTCTTCTTCCTTCCTTCCTTCCTTCCTTCCCTCCCTCCCTCCCTCCCTCCTTTCTTTCTTTCACTTTCTCTTTCTTTCTTTTTCTTCTTTCCTTCTTTCTTTCTTCTTTCTTTCTTTCTTTCTTTCTTTCTTTCTTTCTTTCTTTCTTTCTTTCTTTCTTTCTTTCTTTCTTTCTTTCTTTTTCTTTCCTTTCTTTTTTTTCAGCCACATCCATTTGATGCTCAGGGGTTACTCCTGGCTAAGCACTCAGAAATTGCCCCTGGCTTGGGGGGACCATATGGGACGCCGGGGGATCAAACTGCGGTCCTTCTTGGCTAGCGCTTGCAAGGCAGACACCTTACCTCTAGCGCCACCTCACTGGCCCCCTTTCTTTCTTTCTTTGCTTTTTGGACCACACTCGGTGACACTCAGGGGTTACTTCTGGCTATAAACTCAGACATCACTCTTGGCTTGGGGGACCATATAGGATGTAGGGGGGATCAAACTACGGTCAGTCCTAGGTTAGTGGGTGCAAGGTAAGAGTCCTACCATTTGTGCCACTGCTCCGGCCCCCTAAGTCTGTTTCTTACAAATACAAATCATGTCTACCTGGCTGGTAGACTGTATGGCACAAAGGAAGTTCTGGTTACATGGATGAATCCAGTGTCCAGGCAGACCTTAATTGTAGTTACTTTACTTTGTGTAGAGCACAATGGCTGGCTTAGGAACTCCAGGTGCCAGAGTCTTGGATTCTAACCCTAGACCAGGGGTGGCAAACAAGTTTGACACAAAATGTCAAAATTTTAAACTGTGAGAGTCAGAGAGCCACACCATGCAGTGACCTGCCAAAACAGACAAACACTCACACAAAAGCATATAATTTTAACAATAATCTATTAAACACATATTGCATTTTGCCATTTTGAGTGAGGGTCAAAATTCTGCAGTGATGATGAGGGTGTGCTGTGTCCTCCACACTAATAACTAACGGCAAGATGTGACACAACATGTGACACACGGGTACCCCCCCCCCCCGCTCGCTCTCCTGTGCAGCTGTTTCCGAGGGATGGAAGATGGGATGACACAGCCTGGGGGCGGGACTATGTGCTCAGAGATCTCTCCTCAGAGGTCCCTCCTCAGAAGCAGCATAACAAAATCCAAACTTGGCAAAGAGCCACTGTATACAAAATAATGATAAGAGGTAAAGAGTCACATTCATTTTGGCCGGGAGCTGCATGCGGCTCAATAGCCGTGTGTTCACCACCCCTGCCCTAGACCTATCATTGAAGTCTGTGTTCTCTGAGTCTTGGTGTTCTTGCCTGTAAAATGAAATTTTGATGAGGATTGAATGATTCTGTCTGGTTGAGTCATTAGGATGATGAGCACCATAATCCTATCTAATAGTTTGCACACCCCAGGAATGCACACCATGTATGTGCATATTATAATTGAGGCCACTCAATGAATAATGACACTAATATTTATATTTTAGATGTTCAACTTCATTGCACCACACCCACCATCAGAAAGCCAATACCATCCCACCCCTGTCCCTAGACAGTCCATGTCCTATATTGGGCAGAGCAGGCCCCACCTACAGCAACCAGAGCAGATGGTCCCCATGTGTTAGACACAATCCCTGAGTACACAGTGCTCCAGATCTATGTGATGAGAGTGAATTCTCTGTCCTGAGTCAGGCCCTGTGCAGGACTAGATGGCAGGTATACATGAGCTGCATGGTATGAAGTTTGTAGAAATCCTTGATTTCTCATCCAAAGAGCCCCCAGGGAAGCACCAAAAGTCCTTCTGTATCCATAGTCCCTTTTCCTGGCTGAAGTTTCTCTAGCAAATTATTAGAAAACAAATGGGAAAAACTGTAGAGAAAAGACTAAAGAACTACTTTGTCCCAGTCCCCAAAGCAGTGGCCTTTGCCTGTTCCAAAACACTGTTCTTTGAAAGATTTCGAACAAGCACTTTGTAAAACTGCTTAGGGACCTAGGAAGGGAGCCTTTGCAGGAGAGCAAATAATCTTACTGGAATAATCTTACTCTATAGGTGGCGGTGCTATTATCTCCCCATCCACTGGGGACCAGGAGCCCAGACAGCTTGAAGCAGACGTGACATCGAAAGGCAGCTAAAACCCTTCCTGCCATCCTGAGTGGTGCCTAGAGGCCCTCAATGAACAAAGTGTTTCTCTACAGCTGATTCCATCTAATGTGCAAACACTCATGATAATAAATATTATGCACAATAAAAGTCACTCTGGGGATTGAAAAACATAGGGATGGGTGTTCCAAATGAGGCATATGTCGTAATTGGGTGACTTATTCATGATTGGAAATGCCACTGCAAATCTATCGCATTAAAAAAAAAACTCAGTTGTTTTCTGTTCACCCCAGTTTATTAAATGGAATTCTTGATCTGTTTGTTTTCCTCATCAAAGTGAGCTTTTGCGGGTCACCTAAAAACTAACCTGATTTGAACCTGACTTTGGGGAGTAAATGAGGAAGTCTTTGAATTTGCAGTCTTTGAATGGGAGAATGCAATTCCTGTCCCCATTGGATAATAAGACCATGGAGTTTTGAGAAGAAACCTATTTCTCCCACCCTCAGCCATTCACGAAGAACTCAGAGGAGGCCCGTGTATCCCAGCTCTCAGTGCTCTAGCTGGTAGTCACATAAGCTATTAAATAGCCCCCTTCTTCAGAGGACCAGGAAGGGGGATTTTTTTAGACAATGTTTGTCTCAGTGGGAATCTAATGCCGCCAGCCCCATAGCACTGATGTGCTCTGAATGTTATGTAGCCCCATTGAAATCTGTACTTGAAGTTGGCTTTGAAATAGGCAACCACTTCTTTTGAAAACTTAAGTATCAGGGACTGGGAAGTGCTATAGTCAACATAAACCCAGACTGAGTTCAATACCAGGCACCAATTGGTTCACCAAGTGTCCCCTAGTGGGCCCCAGCACTGCCAAGTTGACCTGGATATGCCCACCATTGCAAGGTTTGAGCAGCACTTTATCTCTAGGGCCTTATACAGGTGGTTGAGAATCTCCAATGGGTCCTTGGATCTCCTGAGCATTGCTTAGGAGCACTACACCAATAATAAATAAATAAATAAATAAATAAATAAATAAATAAATAAATAAATAAATAAATAAATAAATAAACAAACTTTACTTTCAAAATTTACAAGGGTTCTCCATGCTCGAAGTGTCTAAATTCCCTGGGATAGAGCTTCCCCTACTTGAGCAGGAACTTGCATAGAAACCTTGCTTTAGCCTAGTTTGCTTCTCTTTTGGAAAGAGAACTCCCAATTTTCCGGTTGCAATTGTACTTGGTCATATAGTTTCTTTGGGGTTCCTAGTTGTAGAGCAGGAGAGTTTGTCCCAAAGAAGGTTTTGGTATGGATATTTTACCCTCTACTTAAGACCTTTATATACTTCTTAAATAATGTCTTGGAGCATTAGCTTCACTTTCCTAACTTCTAAAGGAAAACACTTTGAGGTGGTTTTCTCTGAAAATAATCCTGGAGGGGTGAAAATAGTCAGCAAGAAGGAATATTCTTCTCCCTAGGTTGTGAGGCGATAGAACCATTCCCAATTGTGTATGGAGAACAGGCACCCTGGAAATGTGAAAATAAGGAAGAAATGTCTCTCTTTCCACTGAGCCCTTGAAAGAAGGACACACCCTGAGGGATAATGACTCAAGAAATCAACAAGATGACATTTCTGCTTTCTAGGAACTAGTGGGTGTTTGCCTTGTGTCAGCTTAGATTCTAGAGATGGAACTAAAGGGACTACTGGGTGTCTCTGGAGGAGCTATAGAGTGAAAGAGAGGCAATCTGGCTACTTGTCTCTCCCCAGCCCTTAAATGTTTATTGTTGTCAATTCTTACTCTTCCTTGAAAGTATAGAAGACCAAACACAATGTTATAAAAGTACATAAATGTCAGGGTTTTCCTGACATCTCCCATTATGAGCAGGACCCCATTGTGTTTCTCCTGTGACATTTATGAAAGCAATGATAAATTAGATTGCTGTACGCTTGGATATATCCAGTCAGTCTCCACTAATGGGAAACATGCAGGGTGGCAAGGTGTGGAGATCTCTCATATCACCTGAAGATCCATCAAGTTAGGAGTACTGGAGACTCCATGGAAAGGGAGGTGAAATCTCTAGCATCTGGAGCAATGATCAAGCTCATACAGTTCATATTAAAAAAAAAAAAGCCAAGGACTTGAATTGAAAAGAACATTTAGGGTTTCCTAAATTCAGCCCATGGGTGGGGCTCCACTTTCCATGGAAATAGCATCTCTGCTGCTGCAAAAGCTGTGAGGACAGGGGCTAGAGAGACAGCACAGTGGTAGGGCATTTGCCTTGCATGCAGCAGATCCAGGACAAATGGTGGTTCGAATCCCGGCATCCCATATGATCCCCCATGCCTGCTAGGAGTGATTTCTGAGCACAGAGCCGGGAGTAACCCCTGAGCACTGTCAGTGTGACCCAAAAAACAAAAGCAAAACAAAACAAAACAAAAAGGCTGTGAGGACAATGTCTGGATTACAGGTTTATTCTGGATTCCTACTTTTTCCATGATCTTCACATGAGAGAAAAACAAGTCTGATCACTCCACCCTTGGCACAGCCAAGCAAGCCACTCTGAAAGAGTCAGTCACTTGCCCTTCAGAGCAGCTTTTGGGGCAGGGACTCCCAAGTGGTTGCTTTTTCGCTTGTTGAATTAAATGCATTTATCTCCGAGCAAGCCACCATGGAGGCTTTCGGGCTGCACAGGAATTTCCAACAATTGGCCTCATTTGCTTCAATAACAAATAAAAGAAGGGAGAGGGAAGCTTGGGTGAGTAAAGGCTGCTTTTTTGGTGCTTCTTCTGCAGATGGATAATCAAAATGAAGTTTCGCATTGAGACTATGTATTTCATTTTATTCTCCACTTGAAAGCAAACACATTTGGCCCTTTCTCCTATAATAAGGCAAATCCTTTATTGGCAATTCATTTAAGAACATAAAGATGATGCCAGTGACACCAAGACCCCGAAAGCTTCCTTTCAGCATCTTTCAATGTGGAAAAAAATTTATTCTGGTTAAGATCATTTTCATGCCAGGGACACAGTATTCATTCGCTTCAACTTAGGGAGGCTGTAGCTCTCTGGATCTGTTTAAATTTTTATTTCTATTTTTCAGTCCTTTTATTTCAATTCATGACCTGGGAAAGCCACTTCTTGGAAATCAAGCTTGATGATGTAATATGATACTCTAGGGATTGAGAAAAAGTAAATCACTCAAGCAATCCCTTCAAGGGCCTGGTGTTGGCTCCTTTACAGAGACTCAGCAGGGACTTGGATGGGTACACAAAAATACACCCCAATTGTCAAAGAGTTGATTAGAGCTAGAGAGAGAGAGGGTATAGCACTTAAGGCATCAACCTTCCCAGGTTTGATCTCTAGTACCATGTAGAGGAACCTAGGTACCATTACTTAATCAATATTTTTTTTTACATTTCTAGCTCAGTAGAACTCAAAAACACACAAGTGAACCCCATTAGCTTGCTTCTACTCTCCCTAGACAGGGGCTCAGAAAAGGCTGAAATTTGAGTTTGATCCCTGCTTCACATAGGGTGCCCAAGCACCACAAGCAGTGAATCCTCAATGCTATGAGATGTGACCCCAAAATCACAAAAGAAAGTAAAAATGGGTTGGATTATTGATTATTCGGGGGCATTTTTGGGTCAAGAAGGAAATTTCTTTTTCCAGAGACACTGATTTGGAAGCCCAAATGAGTTTTTCATTGAGTTTCCTTCTGGTGTACATCTATCTGGTAATGTCTTCCTGGAATTTGAGTAGAATCAACTTGGAAAAAAACAAGTCATTCACAGGGACAGGAGAGCTAGCCTGGAGGTAAGGCATTTGTCTTACATGCAGAAGGACAGTGGTTTGAATCCCGGCATCCCATATGGTCCCCCGAGCCTGCCAGGAGCATTTTCTGAGCGTAGAGATAGGAGTGACCCTTGAGTGCTGCTGGATGTGACCCAAACAAACAAACAAAAAATAAAGTCATTCACAAACTAAAAAAATAATTCATATGTAAGATTATGTTGTTATTGTAAGAAGGCAAAATTATTGAATTTGGCAATCCAACTATTTTACCATAAAATAGCTGGAATTCCACTTTCATTCTCAGGCACAAGGCAGAATACAAGTGTGTTTACATGTACATGTTCACCAATGCCCTATTGAGTCTTTCTCAAGTGGATGCTGATTTATAATGGGTCCCACTGAGAAAAGTTGTGATCCTAGTAAGGACATTAGAACTTAGGAGGTAAGCAAACAGGATTCCAGAGGCATGGCATGGCAGACAATTTCTCTCTAACCTCTCTGAAGTCACTGTGTCAATAGGGTGAAAAGAAGTCAATGGGGTTTGGTACGTATTTTTTGAGTGTCAGGAGCAGGGTATTAAAACAGAAACCTGAGCCCCTGATGTCATCTGGATTCCTCTAGGCACTTGGTGTCCTGACCCTATTTTCTGTTTTTCCTTGTTCCCAGTAACCATAGATTCAATGTCATCTATAATTTTCCCCCTGGAAAGTCCCATCACAGGTGCACAGAGGTCCTAACAGAAGCATAGAGCAGTGTCAAAGAGGACTTGAGAGACAACCACAGCACATCTCTGTGTCTGGGATGGGGTTCTAGAACTCGTTTGTGAGTAATAGATGAAGCAACCTTGGCCATAAGCTATGCTCTACAGAGCTCTACCATGCTCTACATGGTCCCTTCACATTTTGTCTCCATTTCACTCTCCTTCAATTGTTTCCTGAATTTGTTTCTTCCACAAGTATGTGTACAGCAACACGTGAATTGTATGTTGAGCAGTACAAGAGAAGATGCAAAGCCAACAGCATTGCTCCAACTCTTTGTTCAGTGACAGAGAGATCTAATGGCTCAGACTCTGAAACAGCAGTATATTCTGGAGATGATAAGGAAGTTGCCTGGTTCAGGCCATGAGAAGAAATAACATTTGCTAGCAGCTGGTGAGAAATAATCTCCTAAAGAAAACAACATCTAGAGCAATTTTCTGGGAATCCATGTAGGATGAAAGACTTCCTGGTCTGAAACAGTATTGAGGCTGCATTGACCAATTGACACTGGATAGTCAGGCAGGAGACCACTGGAGCTATGGCAGAAACCCCAGGTGTCCTCGTCAAAATGACTGTTCTCAGAAGGCTCTGTCAAAGGGGCACTGAAGCAATTCGTCAATATTTCTACTCTAAAACTAGGCATCTGGATGGAAAGGACCATTCATATTTTAGTAACATCACTGTGTTGTGTTCTTTTATCTATATTTACCCATCTCATGAAATATTTCTTCTCCCAAGTGCATGAGTTGGGAATGAGGGAGAATTAACGGATCTGAGAAACAAAATTCTTCCAAGACTTCGCTTCTACCTAACTCTGGTTCTCTGAAAAGGAACTGCCACACATGGGTTTTAATTCAGTCCATTAATAAACAAATTATGTAATTAGTTAATATATAATTAGCTCACTTTATAACGCATGTAGAGAGAACTGGGTCAGCCTTCATCTGTATGATTGTAATGTGGCTAAATAGAAATGTCATCAAAGAATACATGGGAGAAGGGTGAATCAGATTTGTAGGAGGGAGGGAATCAGATCTGCCAGCTGTGGACAGTGCTGCAGATAAAGCCTGGGCCTGAGTTGGCAGGGGGAACTAAAAGCATCATGATTTGAGACTCGCTAGTAATACAGGTCTCTCTCTATGCAGTCAGGGTATTTTTCTCCCCAGATGAGCTTGGATGGAGATCAGTAAACACACACACACACACACACACACACACACACACACACACACACACGCATCCTTCAGGGCAGAAAGATGAGCAATTGGTTTTGAATTGGAATCTATCAATCAATCACCAGCCAAAGTGGTTCTGGCAACACAAGATAAAAACTCTTAGTTCTGAGTCACCATGCCCTGGGACCTACTATTTTGACTAACCCAGATGCAAAGTCAATCAAACAACTGACTCCTGTGGTAGCTAATTCCAGGCAGGAGATATAAGCCAATAAAACACTTGGCTGTTGATTGGTGGGTGTGACCAATCAATTCATGTCCGGGAATTTGTTGTACAGTCAAGTTTTTTGATAATCAGTGAGGGTTGATAGCAGAGTGATATCTATGAATAGTGTGTGTGTGTGTGTGTGTGTGTGTGTGTGTGTTTCGTAAGGACAGAGAGAAGCTAAAGAAGCCTCTATATTACATTTACTTCATATTGTTTTTGAATTCTCCAAGGAATGTTTGGGGATTCCCAAGACTTTCCAAATATGAATCTGTACACAAACAAGTTCCCCTGTGGATTGTATTTGAGAAACAAGACACAAAGTACGAGCACACCCTCATAACCGTATTAAACTAGGACATGGAAAACTCTACTTGTGCCTGTGGATCCTATGGTCTGAAGATATGGAAATCCACCATTCTTAGATGGTGCTTCTTGGTGTTCTTGGAGTAAGAAGGAACTGGATATGGCCTTACTCTGGTTCTACCACTGTTTTATAAATCCCTCACAAATCTTTTTTTTAAATTTGAGCCACACCTGGTGCTGCTCAAAGCAGGCTTCTGACTCTGCAGCCAGGGATGACTCCTGGTGGGCTGCAGGAATGTCAAGGGATTGCACTCTGGTTGACTGCATGTAAGACAAGGTGCCCTACTTTCTGTACTATTGCTCTAGCCCCTGAACACAATTTCCTTTATGCACTAAGAATGGTGAACCCAATCCTCAGCCCTCAGCCTGAACTACTTCCACATGAGGCAGGGAATGAAGGGAGGGGGAATGACCCAGAAATTAGAAGTATGGAGTTGAAACCCACAACTTATTGAGTTGGACCTAAGTCAGTCATTCAAGGAGGATGTGCTTGGAGAAAGATATTCTCTTGTAGTCTCAGTTCCAAATAGATACAATGAGACTGTTCAGTGGCAGGAATTTTGACAAGCACAGAAGTCCAAACCCCATGATGGACATAGGGCACTTCTACCTCTTATCCCAACACCCATGGTGCTTTGCCAACACTCCAAAGCTCTGGCCTGTATAGCATATAAGAATTCAAGCCTCTCCAGCATGACTGGAGTGGAATTCATTTGGATCTCTATGCCCCAGACTTACAAAGATGCAGATACAGAATTACAGAGGACACTTAAAATGTGTCTTCTTACAGCATATTTATGAGAAAGTTAATTTAGGAATAAAAATATAAAATACCTCTCAGAGTAAAAACTATTCTCTCTATGAGAATGATTGTCCTGGCATGATTTGTGAAGTACAAACTCAGAGCTGAGGCACACCTAGAGGTGAATTGACTCTTCAGAGAACAGGACAGTATTTCTGTTGAAGCAAGCCCTTGACTTGAATGGCTAGTTTTGTGTCCTTACCCTTGATGTTCTGGGGTAGTGAATGCTCAGTGGGACATTTTTGGCACTATAATTGGGCCCTCAAGGGAGTATAAGATGCACCCACATTAGTGCTAAGCCCCTACATTTTGATCAATAGGTTCACACAAACGCAGGGTTCAAACACCCACTCTTTAGAGTCATTTTGAAACACTCTTTAACTTTCCTAGAATGACCCCAACTGTCCACCAACATCCCATCATCAGGTAGATGCTACAAAATCACTGGGATTCAACCTATGCCATGACTATTCCCCTTTTAAGTTGTGAAACCCACCACCCCTCACCCCTTCCTTGTTCCTCAGAGTCCTGCTCCTTCCCATCTGGCTCCAAGGGCTGCTGTGCCTTTGGATCCTGGGTGAACCTCAGCTGCCTGGGACCATGCATCATTGCCCGCAATGGCTTCTTTAGCTCAGCGAATTACCAGAGACCCAAGGGGGATCAGATCAAGCCATAATTTCTGGACACATTTATTTGATCATCTGCAATAGAAGGACAAAAAAACACAACTTCCCAGCAACAGCTCTGCTGATCCTGCTGGTTTCCATGTGTGGTGGCTCCTCCTGGCAGCATGGCAGGAGTCTCTAGAGAAGTGGGGTAGGAAAGTCTGATCCATCCTCACAGTCCTGGCCCCTCTTCTAGACATTTTACAAGGGAAACAAGATGAGGCAGACTCCTCCATTACAATCCCCCAGAGGCTGGAGAATCAGCTTTTAAACAAAAGCACTTGTGTGCGCAAACACACACACTCACACACATGCATGCAAATACACTAGCTGCAGCTTTAACCCCCAGTGTCAAATGGAAAGAAGTGGGTAAATTGCTCCAAATGAGTTGATAGGTAGCCTCAGGAGTTCTCAGCCCCAGCTGTTAGTCTCTGACCCAGGTTTATGCTCAGACTCAATTAGCAGGTGCTACCTGAAAATTAGAGAGCCAGAGGAGCACCTTCGGGAGCAGCCAGTCAAGGGGTTTTGAATTAAGTTGAGCCACCAAATATTTGTTCCAAATCCAATTGTACACAGGGAAGCAAACCAATAAAAGAGAAAAGAGCAGAGGTGACTAAGTGGATGCAGAGGTGGGGGAGTCCAGCGTCCCTGCCACCCCCAGCACCGTGCCAGTGTAGGCCTTAGGAAGAAGAGAGCTGACAAGCCTGAGCCTGGTCCAGTGGCCCAGCATATCGATTAGGAAACTGAGGCCTTGCTATGTCATGACTCCAGTTAGGCAGTGACAGATGCAGTTCTAGAGAATTCCCTACAACCAGTCAGAAGTGCTTTTTCTATGACACAAAACTGCCTCAACAAATAGCACAGAAACCCATGACTCGGGGCCAAATGATTTTATCCATTGTGAACCACTCTATGAAGAATCTAGAGAAGGCCACACTCACATCAGCCAGCTCTGATGTGCTTGGCATCCAGGGTCCTTCATTACTCACCCCGCACTCCTGAGAGAGCCCCCAGGCAGCCTGGAGAAGAGAGACAGCTTTTGCAGATCAGGGGCTGGCTGGAACTGAAGAGAGGGAAGCCAGGGAGCTGTCCATGGTGGACCTAGAAGCCGCATATATGCATAGGACACAATGAAAGGCCACAATGTGGGGCACCCATTGCATAAAGGTTTCAGATGCCCCCTCCCCCTTGCACTTAAGATTCAAACAAACCACTATCACTTCCACAGTGACACTTTCAACCCTCAAATTTCATCATCAAGTCTTCTGAGTCAGGAGGGGTCTCTGGCTGGTGGCCCCCAGTAGTTTAGTGTGACACATGGGAATCTAATTCTGAAACCATAGGCCAGTGATGCTCCAGGTTTTCTCCTGGCCAATGCTGGGGAGGAGATAGATGGATCTCATCCACTAGGGCTAGTCAAAGAGATGTACTAAAGCAGGCCAGTGAGCACCAAGTCTCTGACCACCTGCCTCACTCTCCTGGCACTCCCAGATCCACACTCAGGTTTAGGATAGGCTCTCAGTGTCCTGGAAAAAGCAATGGTCAGCCTTGTAATCAATGTGTTACTTATACCTCAGTTCCTGAAGCACTGCTGATGTGCCAGTGTTTGAGCATAGATGGGCCACTTTGAACCTTCATCTCTACTCCCACTTCCCACCAGCCTGTGAGTCTGGGTATGTCCATAGTCTATTGCCTAGTGTACTCAGAATGACTAAACTCAGAACGGTAGACTCTGAATGGCTCGTGGAAGCTTTGCAGGGAATTGTAAGCCTCTCTCCTGTTAAGGGCGGATTGGAAGCTCCTAGGGAACCAGATTCTCCTTCTTTATAATAATGGCCATTTGGTAATTTGCTGGGACCAGTAACTAATGAGGACAGAGGCCATTCCCCAAAATACTTATGATGAGCTAGAGAAAATTTCAGGATCTCGATAAAATACCTCAGACACTCATGCTCTTCGGGATCCCATAGTTGGTGAATCCACTGATAGAAACAAAGACAAAAGCAGCAAGCCCCCGTTTGTCCAATCCAATATCCTACTGGTTGTGAGGCTCACGAGCAAAAGGACTCCCTCACTATTCAGTTCTGGAGCCACCACGATGGAATCTAGGTCAGCCATTGGCCTACCACCAACACATAAGGGGAGTGAGAAGATAAAGGCCACACATGGTAGTGCTCAGGGCTTACTCCTGCTTCTATATTCAGGAGTCATGCCTGGAGGTATTCAGGGGATCATATGCAGTGCCAGGGGTAAAACTTATGTCAAATACATGCAAGGCAAGCACCTTACCTGCTGCACTGTCTTTGCATTCCCAATATTTATCTCCCTATTAATGTGCTAGACCAGGGCATGAAGGCTGGGATTGATATCAGCTGTTCTGACTACAAGACGTAGGTGGGAAGTCTAGAGAGGCCATGCAGAGCTGGTGCTGGGCCTGATATTAAAAGCAGAGTAGTGGCTGTTGGTGGCCAGGAAAGGTAGCTAGAGGCATCCAAGGAGCCAGTGTCACCTAATGCCATCTTTACATTTCCCTGGTCCACTGAGCTCCATCATAAGTCAGTTTGTTTCAACTCTTACTGGGTTTTCCAGTTAGGTCATCAGGCTGGGCTGTTTCCTTGTGTGCAAGAGGGCTTGTCCCTCTCACAGGACAGTTGGAAAGAAAGTGTAGCAGGAGGCTGTGTGGCCAGGGAATGAGGCTCAGATTACATCAGCTCACTTGGTCTTCCCTGGTTCCAGGCTGGAGACTCTCAGGCCTCTCTGTCCTGATTTCTCTGCACATGCTCTGGTTGCCCCTCCTGTTCCACCTGAGGACTTTGCTGCGAGCCGCTGGGAATTGAGGCTCACAGCAGGAGAGCTTGTTCTGCAAACTTGCTCTGCAGCAGGTTTTTTCATTCCCGCTCAGCGAGGGGCACAGATTCTCAAGCCAGGCCTCTCCAGCCATCTCCAAACCATTTCGAGTCAGATTTGCTTTGGGTTTCAGCAACATGGGAGGGGCCACAGATGGGCTCATCCAGAGGCTGTGGGCAAACTCTGGGAAGTGTGCCAAGGCACTTCTCTCTGGTTCCATTAGTCTCCTGGGAACCAGAGCCCAGAGCGTCAGGTTGTGCTGTACCACTCTCAGCCAACCCCCTTGGCAACTGCCTCATGATCTCTGGCCTATTTCCTCATCTGTTGAGGTGAATGAACCTTTTCAACACATAGAGCAACTGTGAAGAGTGAAATATTCCACAGAGGTAGTATTGGGTTTCTTTGGGAGCTGCCTGAAGAGGCACCCCAGAAAGATGCCAGGTCACAGGACACTAAGGACTTGCCTGATTTGTTCAGTGTCCTGGCTCCATGAGGGTGCTGGATGTGCACTGCACTATGGCTGACCATGGTCCCAATGGCCTGGACAGGAGCATTCATAATGGTTCCCCATGGAGGAAAGGAACAGAGGAAGCCCTACATGTGTGTACCCACACATGACATGGTGTGGAATATATATGTGTGAGCCTGTATGTGGTGTGCACACCCTCACCTAACTTCATAGAGAATGGGCATGTGTGTGCTACCACCAACATGTAACCTATGCATGGTACTTACATGTGAAATGAGAACATGTAGGTATGTACTCACACCTGAAATGGGGAATGTATATGTATGTGTACTTGCACCTGGCATCTTAAGGGACATGTATATGTGAGCTCCTATACCTGACATCATAGAAATGTGTTTGTGTGTACATCCACACCTGACACATGGGAAACATATGTGTGTACCGCACCTGGCTTCATAAAGAAAACATATACATGTGCTTCTGCGCTCAGTAACACAGAGACAGGCATGTGTGTGCACTAAAGGAAAGTGGCATTGAAGCCACTGAGAATGCTTGAGCTGTGCCCTCACCAATGACAAGGACCAGACATGCTGACCAGGAGCACAGACAGCAGTGAGGTGACTGGCGCAGGCACAGGAGCCCCCTGAGCATGGAGAACATTTGGCAGAGCCCTTTTACTTCACTTCCTGGCCTCTGCCTGCCCTACTTAAACACCCAATCATGTCCCTGTTCCAGGCTAACTTCATCACCCAGAGCAAACTGTAATTATCTCCACTTGCAGGCTCACTGCTGATTCACCTATCCCTACTGAATCAGCAGAACTGAAGCGATTCACTCCCAAGAGAATCCTGCCTGGGGCTCTTCTCCTGGAGCATGGGGACCATGTCACCCCAGGTTTAAGCCTCTGCTTAGGAGGGCTCCATGCTCCGATACTATACATAGTACCTCTGATCCAAAATTTCCAGTCAGCAAAAACATGTCTTATACAACACAGTCCTCAGACCCAGAGCAACATCAGGTCTCTCATCAGGTATTTGGGGGGTGGGGTGGGGGTACTAGGTTTTCCAAAGACCTTCCCTAGGGATGAAGATAGCAGGATAAGCATGCTCTGTTAAGGTGAGGGGCTCTCACCACACAGTGGTGAGTAGCTATTGTTAGAACCAATTGCCTGGTTTCCAACCCTGCGGTCTGTGAATCCGTCTCTATCATTGATATCTAAAAACCAAGATCATCATCTCCATTGTGCAGAATGAAAACTGAGGCGCAGAGCCATCCTCCTTGATCTGGATCCACTGGGAGGCCCGGTCTAAAGCATCATGACCACGTTTGGTTCATTTCTTCCTCCTGCAATTCCTCTTGAGCTGCCTACAAGGGATCTCTAGGGCCCTGTGACCACTTCAAGAACTAATGTACCATGTCAACCTGCCCTGCAGCAGAGCTGGGCCAGAAGACACTGAGCACAATAACCAGGAAAATAAACAATGCAGTGGAGAAGGGGGCCTGGTGGGGTTGGGAGGTGAGAGAGGTGTGTCCTGTAGCTTCATGCATGATCAAGCCAAGAAAGTAGAAGTGGTCAAAGCCGGCATGTTTCCTTTTGCTATTCCACCATGAAAAATCATCTCGTGGAAACAATGCCTGTGAAGATGAATGTGCACTCCATCAGCGGCTGCCACTGTCTTGTTTGCTCCCAGACAGCAGTTGGTGTCACTTTGCCCTGGGGGGTGGGGGGGCTCTGAAAGTCTGAGTTCAGTGGACAGGCACTGTCCTCAAGAAGCTGAGGCAGAGATTCCAAACAAAGCACAGCCTGCATTACGCAATCAACTGTGATGACAACTAGGAGTGAAAATGTTGGGGATAAGGTTTTCTTTAGTGGAGGAAGGGGATCCCCGCTACAGAGACTGAGGCAACCAAAGTGGGGATCCCTATCTGAGCAGGGAGTGAAGCACAAATCCTCCCTGTTGGACCTGGCTGTTGACATGAAAGCCTCAAATGGCATCATGTCCACCTTCCAGAATGCTGCCTACTCCTTCTCTTTAAGTGACTCCCCCATCGGGCCCCCATGCCCTTGGTCTCTATCAAGCTACTTGGTCTTTCTTTTTAGTCCCAGCACTTCCTCTTCCTCTTTAGTCCCCAGCACTCTCTCAGCACCCCCAGGCCCACAGCCATTCATCAAGGCATTGTAACCCAAGAATTGATCTGTGTTTGTTGGTTTTCTCCCTGTAAACTCAGACTGTAAAGGTTTCATTAGCTGGCCTCACAGTCATTACATCAAGTAATAGGAAACATCCATCTTCCCTGGGCTTCCCTTCTGCACCCAATGGAGAGCAGTGTGAAGAGCGTTAATCAAGCTATGAAAATCACTGGCAGCTCTTTCCTTTATGATGAAGAAACTGGCTTGTGGCCTTGCTGGTCTGACACCTGAGCTGCTTACAGCAATTAGGGCTGTGCACTTCCTGGCACCTAGAAACTCATCTCTGCCAGTTTATAGGAGTAACTCCTGCCCTTGGCCTTACTCAAGGTTTGGCTCAATGTGGTTCTCCTAGTTGTGTCCTGAAAGAAAGGTGAGAGGTGGGGGGGAATTGTCCCTAGGTGAATGGGCCCGATGCAGGGTTAACATGAGGATTAAGAAAATAAGGCAGACATAAGAAAGAAAAGCATGGGGTCAAAGGGGCTCACAGCCTGGTGGACTGAGAGTCCTAACTGTCCCTCACATCTAGTATGTATTGAACCAGTAAGTACAGAAAGAGGAAGGGACAAATATTAACAGAAATTTGTTTATCTGTGCTAGTCTATCAAGGCCAGGACATCTCAAAGGGGACTAGGCCAGATAATGCAGAAGTCTTTGGAATGTCTGCTCTGGAGAGATGCAGAGGTAAGAATGATTACAGGACCTGCAGCAAGAGGGCCTTCAGAGAATTAAGAGGCCATAAATCATCCAGTCAGCCCCTTTCCTCAGACTATTATCTTTTTAACTAAGCACAACTCTTTTATAATATATGCATATCCTGCAGAGGCTGACCTCCAGAGGTGTGAACTGAGGGCCAGATCTCACAGACTCTTGCCTCTTGCCCAGCTTTCCAAATGGCGCCCCATCATCAAAGATAATTCTGGCTCCACTTACCTGGAGTGACTGGAGATAGGGTTGGGAATAAAGAGCCCAAGTCAATAAAAAAGATGACTTAAGGGGCCAGAGAAAGAGCACAGATGTAGGGCATTTGCTTTGCAGGAAGCAGATCCAGGACGGATGGTGGTTTAAATTCCAGCATCCCATATGGTCCCCCATACCTGCCAAGATTTCTTTTTTTTTTTTTTTTGAAGTATAAATAAAGTTTTATTTAAGTCGCCACCCTGCGTGCAGTTTTCATCATCCTTCACTCTGGGATGCCTCCTCTCTGACCACCTTCTGCCTCCCCGCTGAGTCTCAGCCCTGTAAGGAACAAAAGCAATCATCACCCTAGGGACTGGCCAGTGCCAGACCAGTTCCACAGAATGCTGAAGAGAATGTCCCCCTCTGACTGAATGCTACAAGGTAGCAGAGACAAGCCAGCAGGTGTTTTCTCTCAGGTCATGTCCACAGCAATCCAGAAACTGCATTCTAAAAGCCTTGGTAATGACCTTACAAGATTTCTATATTCAGAAATCGCTGAGTGCCCCGAATGTGACCCAAAAACAAAAAACAAAAAGATGACTTGAGCAGTGATGAAACCTTTTTTAGATAATTTAGCAGATGTGCATTTTTTATGACAACTCTGAATTATATAACCATTTTCCAGATGGAGACACTGAGGCACAATGAGTTTTAAAAAAATCATGTTGTTCACACAGCTGGCTGTTTATCCTCCAAATATGGTTAACTCCACTGAGACTCTCTCTTCTGCCCCCTCACCCCTTTGCCAGAGCCTTTGTTTGCCTGAAAGAACTGGAAGAAGGAAACAGAGGCCACTGCCCAATGTGAAAGGAGCTAAGGGTAATCTCATCTTCTCATTCCCCATCCAAGGTGAATGGATTGATCTGCTCCTCACACATGAACTTCCTAGATTCTTCCTTTTCTGTGCAGAGCCTTATTTAGGACTCAAGTCTTTGAAAAAGCTCAAACAGCAGAGAAAAAAGTCTTTCCCTCCAGGCAATGAGAGTGGGGAGCCCGAGCGGCAAGCAACACACAGGAAAGTTTTGAGAAGTTGCCTGTTTTATCTTAGACGTGTATAAGAATCTTGTGTTCCACTTCAAATACATCTGTTTATTTCAACTTTTAAAACTATCTTTGAGGGCCGAAAAGATACAGAAGGCTCAGCTTCCATTCCTGGCATGATATGGTTCCTAGGCACCATCTGGAGCAACCTCTGAGCACCAAGCTGGGTCTAAACCCAGAGCACCATTAGATGTGGAAAAAATAAATAATGAATAAATAAAACTTTTAAATCATAAGCAATAGCCTGGCGAGATAGTACAGCAGGTAAGTTGCTTACCTTGTATGTAGTCAATCTGGTTTTGATCCCCAGCACCCCACACGATCCACCACACTAGAAATAATTGCTGAGTATAGAACCAGGAGTAAAGCCTGAGCACTGTTGGGAGTGGCCCCAACCCAAAAATAAATAAATAAATAAATATATCATAAACAATGCTACAACTCAAAAGCACAAGGGGAAAAATTTTACTGGGGAAAAAAATGGTGTACCTTCTAATCATCTAATCACTACGGCATTTTTTGCAATGTTTAAATGAGTTTTCAGAAAGCGCCATCAGCAAGGAGGAAACTTGCCCCTGGACATTCAGCATATTCTGGAATGCATATGTCCAATATCTGTGAGGAGGCAATGGCTACATGGTCCCTTAGAATCTGAGTAAGATCCCAGCTCATAAGGTAAGTGGGGTGGTACCCAAAAGTGTCTGAGGACAACTGTCATTGCTCACAGAGATGAGCTTAGATATTTCCATTGGTTATCCAGTGACAAAGCAAATTTCAAATTGGCTATCAGTGGGTTACCACAAAACCTCAATCTTCGAGCCGATATGCTCGGGAATGTGGCTCCTGTGGTGTGGCTGGTAGACTTATGCTCAGCGTGCATAGGGCCATGGAGGAGCCTATAGGTGGCGATCTCTGGGAGCAGTACCTTCAGGAAGACCAACTGATGAGGGGGGACTGGTGTTCCCTGTCTTCGCTGGAGGGTGTTGATGAGAAAGGGAGATTTGGGACATTGGTGACGGGAATGTTGCACTGGTGATGGGTGGTGTTCTTTACATGACTGAAACCCAAATACAATCATGTATGTAATAAAGTTGGTTAAATAAAAAGAAAGAAAGAAAGAAAGAAAGAAAGAAAGAAAGAAAGAAAGAAAGAAAGAAAGAAAGAAAGAAAGAAAGAAAGAAAGAAAGAAAGAAAGAAAGAAAGAAAGAAAGAAAGAAAGAAAGAAAGAAAGAAAGAAAGAAAGAAAGAAAGAAAGAAAGAAAGAAAGAAAGAAAGAAAGAAAGAAAGAAAGAAAGAAAGAAAGAAAGAAAGAAAGAAAGAAAGAAAGAAAGAAAGAAGAAAGAAAGAAAGAAAGAAAGAAAGAAAGAAAGAAAGAAAGAAAGAAAGAAAGAAAGAAAGAAAGAAAGAAAGAAAGAAAGAAAGAAAGAAAGAAAGAAAGAAAGAAAGAAAGAAAGAAAGAAAGAAAGAAAGAAAGAAAGAAAAGAAAGAACAAGTGCCATGCCTAGTTAATCAGATCATGGTAAAGAACATTTGCTCCAAAAGGAAGGTGGGAAACTGAGCCCTCCACTTCTTGTTGCTGGAGTTGTCGGCATTGAAGAGAAGAAGCTTTGATCAGGTAGGTAGTGGCACATGGCACATCCCAAGACCATCATTACCTGGTTTCTACATCTCCTACCAACCAGCAACTCTGAGCTTGCTGTCTAACCAGCTCTGACTTAGGGACTGGAAAGGAAGAAGACATCGGGATGACTCTGTGATGAATACTATAATAATGACATGTGAAGAAAGACAGCAATTGATGTGACATGAAAGTCTTGCATTAAAGCAGAAAAGCATCTAGTCAGTCTCTCAACATCAACCATCCAGGGTTGAAATTCCTCTTCCTCTAGCCCAGCCATCAAGGAATCTTAATTTAAGTGACAACACTTTCATGGCAGTTCAGTTCTTGTTTTTGACAAAAAGAAACAATCTCAGACAATCTTCCAAGTCTAGCTTCCACATATTTATTCTTACATGGAAAGATTCACCCTCTAAATCCAGTTGACTGATGGGTTTTTTTTTCCTGGAGTTTGGAAGAAACACATTGGTGCTCAAATAAGATCTTGGCACAAGACAGAGAACCCCATTGAGGGGACCTCCTTTTTTTCAGATTCATCTCTTGACACTGCCATCTCTCAGTCCCTGCTCTTCTCCAGGTTAAGTGGGGGAAATCTGGACCATGTTTTGAGTTGGACCATTTTACTTTCTCATCCACAAAAAGCTGAGATTTAAGTGAAGAGAGAAATGAGTTCATTTGTGACCTGAGGGCTTCAAAGCACCATCTTATCTCATGGTGATTCCAAAACCAGTTAAGAGATAGGAAGCAAAGTCTAAGGATATATTGTCGATAAATATCCTAGGAAAAGGTTAATCCATTGCTTCAAGGAACTTCTTTAAGGGCAGAAGTCATTGCAGGCCTGATCAATATGCTAAAAGATAGTCATTTCCCAGGGACCCAGGGGTATGTGTTCTGAAAGTAAGGGCAGGAAGTAGAAAGAAAGAGAAATTTCTAGTCCTCTGTTAACTAGCAACTATTGAGTTTATCTCCTGTGTGGGGTGCTGTGTAAGCATTCTGTACATATTTCATATGATTTGATATCTCCAAAGCAATGCAACAGAGGATGCTTTTCTCTGCTTTACTGTCAAAAAAAGTGAGACTCAAAAGGTAAGTGAATTGCTCAAAATCACATGACTAAGATGTGATATTTACTTCACATTTATCTAACTTTAAATCCTGGGCTTTTCCCCACTGCATATGACTGTGCCTTTACAGCACCCCTAATAATGTTATTGTTGTTAAATCTATTATTTTAGATTTTTGCAAAGCTGGGATTTCCTACCTGGTTATGAGTTTCATTAAGATGAGACAGTTTTATGCTTCTCTGATATTCTGCAAATGAAAAATGTACCCTAAATGTAATATTTTGTTTTTCATATTACTTTATTATCTTCAAAGCATTTCTGCCAATGTAGATTTCCCCACTCGTTTGCTGTGAGAGGTATAGGCTCTTATTACCTCTAATTCAGAGGCAAGAAAGTAAAGACATAAGAATTTTAACAAGGTGCCTCAGTTAGCAGTGGCAGAAAGAGACCTGACTCCTTCACTTTCTTCAAGTCTATCCTAATTCTGTTAACTGCCTTCCTCAAAGCCAGTTTTCTCTGTGAACAGGCAGAACCTCATCCCACAATGGCTTAGAATTAAGAGTGGATCCACTGATTTTTAGGAAATTTGAGATATACACTGCACTACTATCCTTTCTAATTGGATGTAGGACCTGATAATCAGTCCTGGTGCAGATCATGAGTAAATGATCTAGATTTTTTTTTTTTTTTTTTGGCTTTTGGGTCACACCTGGCAGTGCTCAGGAGTTACTCCTGGCTCTATGCTCAGAAATCACTCCTGGCCAGGCTTGGGAGACCATATGGGATGCCGGGATTTGAACCACCATCTTTTTGCATGCAAGGCAAACGCCCTGCCTCCATGCTATCTCTCCGGGCCCAATGATCTGAATTTTTGACTCACTGATTTAAGCCTAAATATCATGGAGCTGCTGAATCCAGAAGAACCCCTTGCTCTACCTTCACCTTTGTTATAACAAAACATGAAACTGAACCTCTCTTAGGTGTAACTGAGAGTGTTCCTGATTCCACTTCCAACCACTCTAGCAACTGGCACTCAGCTGAGATAAATGTGAAAGATCATTTCTGATAAACATAGCTTGAATGGCTCAGCCAGTCAACATATTTGCTACATAAATGCATGCACTAGCTCTGGCTCCTCTTTAATACTGAGCACCTTCCAATATAGTCTGTATTTATGTTTGGATTCCTAGAGTGTACATAGGAAGTGCAGAAAACGTTGCTCTGGCTCAGGTGCTCTGACTGATTTCCATGACCCTACAGGAAGGTATTTCTCTTTCTTTCAGTCTCTGACAGTCAAATCCATTCTCTTGGCCTAGAGTTCAGTGTGGAGACAAAATAGTTGGGATGTAAAGCTAGAGAAGCACTGGAGAGAGAACTAATTAATGATGAAAACAGATATCCTGGAACTGGGAAAACTACAGGGGCAGAGCACAAGCTTTGCATGTAGAACATGGACTGTTGGGGCTCGTTCCTGACACTGCTGTCCCAATAATGTTAATGGTCCAGGTTTGGAGCATGATATTGAAGAGATCAACGCTCAATGGAATACACTAAATAAGAAGGTTGAACAGAGAATTGCACAACTGCAAGAGGCTTTGTTGCATTGTGGGAAGTTTCAAAATGCTTTAGAGCCATTGCTCAGCTGGCTGTCAGATACCAAGGTGCCCATAGCCAATCAGAAACCTCCATCTGCTGATGTATAAAGTGGTAAAAGCACGGATCCAAGAACAGAAGCTGCTCCAGTGGTTCCTGGATGATCGAAAGGCTACAGTAGATATGATCCAAACAGAAGGAGGCAGAATAGCCCAGTCAGCTGAGCTTGCCGATAGAGAGAAAATCACTGGACAGTTGGAGAATTTTGAAAATAGATGAACTGGACTACTGAGCAAGGCAGCAGTCAGGCAAAAGCAGCTGGAAGATATCCTGGTTCTGGCCAAACAATTCCATGAGACAGCTGAACCTATTTCTGACTTCTTATTGGTCACAGAGAAAAAGCTTGCTAACTCAAGGCCCCAGTGGGGACTCAGACTGCCAAAATACAACAGCAGATCATTCGACACAAGGCTCTGGAGGAAGAAATAGAAAGCCCATAGCCTCAAATAAAGACCACGAATCTTCAGAGAATGCAATCAGCCAATCAGGATTATTAATTCCAGCTAGCTGGGGCACTGGCTCTGCCATATGAACTGAAACTGGAAGCCCCAGGCAATCTAGGAAGGTGTCTTTTACAGGTTTGAGGAACCTTAGGAGGAGGGTAGACATAAAATGTAGGGCTTGTAGAATGCACCAATCCCTAGTCTAAGTTCAAACACAATGTCCAATAAATGGTGAGCTTGTCATTTTTCATATAAGGTAAGAACCTTAGGAGGGGCAAGCAGCAGACCATTCTTTTGTCCAAATATGTCAAGTTCCTCTTAGGGAAGGTGTTGGCTAATGGTTACCAGGGCAGCAAACCATTGACATCTCAAGGTGAATCCATTCTTTTGCCCAAATATGTCAAGTTCCTCTTAGGAGGGGCATTGGCTAATGGTTACCAGGGCAGCAAGACACAAGAGGAGAGACAAGGTGGGGGTGGAGGAAGGCTTAACAGGCATCTATATCTGGCACCTATCTGAGCTATTATAATCTAATATATATTTTAATATATTTCCCTTAACAAAGAAAAAGAATGAAAGAGAAAAAAGAAAGAAAGAAAGGAAGGAAGGAAGGAAGAAGAAAGAGAGAGAAAGAAAGAAACAAGAAAGAAAGAAAGAAAGAAAGAAAGAAAGAAAGAAAGAAAGAAAGAAAGAAAGAAAGAAAGAAAGAAAGAAAGAAAGAAAGAAAGAAAGAAAGAAAGAAAGAAAGAAAGAAAGAAAGAAAGAAAGAAAGAAAGAAAGGAAGAAAGAGAGAGAGAGAAAGAAAGAAAGGAAGAAAGAAAGGAAGAAAGAAAGAGAGAGAGGGAGGGAGGGAGGAAGGAAGGAAGGAAGGAAGAAAGGAAGGAAGGAAGGAAGGAAGAGAAAGAAATAAGAAAAGAAAAAGAAAGAAAGAAGAAAGAAAGAAAGAAAGAAAGAAAGAAAGAAAGAAAGAAAGAAAGAAAGAAAGAAAGAAAGAAAGAAAGAAAGAAAGAAAGAAAGAAAGAAAGAAAGAAAGAAAGAAACAAAGAAAGAAGAAACAAAGAAAGAAAGAAGAAAAAGGAAGGAGGAAGGAAGGAAGGAAGGAAGGAAGGAAGGAAGGAAGGAAGGAAGGAAGGAAGGAAGGAAGGAAGGAAGGAAGGAACAAATGAACGAACGAACGAAAGAACGAACGAACGAACGAACGAACCCAGGGGGTCAAGGCACAGAAATGGAGTCCAGAAAGTCCATTGCTGCAAGCACTTGATTAATCTGAATCTGTGGTTCCATTTACAAGGAGATGCTGGTAATTGCCTGGGATACAATTGGGGCTGAGGGAGGTTTTCTGTTTGTTTTTTTAAGGAAGATAGATATCCAGGGAAGTATGCTAAGTGATTCTTTTTCCTATTAACAGAAGGTAGTAGGGCCAAACAAACTGGGGAGCCTCTGCTGAACTGAATGAAACAAAGATCAGGGACTGAATTATAGGCACAGAAGCAATTCTAGCGGTAAACAAATTGTTTTCCCGACACTGCTAGTGGCGATCATGTAAGAGCCACAAGAAAGGACTATTTCCTCTTCTAAAAACTCGTTTTGGCTCAAGGCCACTGGACCTTCTGTTAGGCCCAGTGGAAACAGGGGAGCTCAAAGAGGAGAGAGCAGAGGAAGAATCCAGAGAAATATATTCATGCAGAAACTTCCAAAGACCTAGAAGTTCCAGAAAATTCCTCTGGATCCAGCCCTCTTCAGCTCCTCCTCACAGTTTCCTATGGGTTTGAGTCACAACAGAGGCCCTGGCCTGTTTATTTTTTGACCAATCTGGCAGGGTCCCTGTACTGGAGGTGCTGGTGTTTCTATGAAAACCAAGAGATGATGTCCTCAGTGTATAAAGGAGGTTGGACTTGCAGAGCCTGAGCTCTGGGGATGGGAATGTGGCTGAACATGGTAGCACACAGTCTGACACATGCAAGACCCTGAGTTCCATGCCCACTGCCTACCTCACTCTCTTCCCCCATGCCACTAATAAAACTCTAGTAGCTTTAACCATGACAAGGCCTCAAGCACTAACCCATCAAGCCCAAAATACCAGACCAAGCTTTGTGGGATCTGGAATGATCCCAGACTACCCCAAAAGCCAACAAAAAAGCTTAAGTTCAGAGTCAGAGGGCCTGAGCTCAGATCCTCTTTCCTGCTGTCAAACCATGTGCTAACCCCTCACTTCCTGAAGTGTGAGCCGCAATCCTTTATGGAGATAGGGGGCATTTAATCACTGAATGTGGGGGGGGTGTCAAAAAATCATGCATCAGGTGAAGGTTTCAGAATTAAAAAATGGTTGAGTTACATTTCTTGGGCATAAAGGATTCTCAAGTGGAAAAGGTTGAAGAAACTCTGGACTCCATCACGGGGTCTCTGAGTGCTTTGATTTATCCACATGTAAGAGAAATCATAATTGAAGCACCCAGTTAATAGAGGGAATCAGATGTGTTACCACCAGTGATGTTCATGATATGTGCAGGACTCAGATAGGAGAAGACACACCAACTCAGCTGCATCTTGGGTAGGTTCCAGAGGTGCTATGTTCAGATACTGGATGGAAGCCAAAGCAGGTCCTTCAGTTCCATCGTTTCATTCAACACTGAAGGGGCTGTGTTCTAATCAAGATTTTGATGAAGGAGGACTATGGGATGATCTGCGACAGCCTGGTAACTGATTGGTCAATAGAGAATCCCCAGAAAGTGATGAAAAAGTTTTCATCTGATTGGTCAGCAGTTTGCAAACTCCTCAAAATGCAAAGTGCTTCTCAAATTTCCTTCCAAGAGGAAGGAACTACTCAAAACTACTCATTTTTTCTTAATTTTTTTTTTCAAAACAACTTTTTTTCTTTTAAGTCAAAAGAAAAAGAAGACATCACAGAAAATTACAATTTACTGCAACTCCTGAATCTCGACAGGAAATCCTGGCACATTTTTAGAAGGGAGGCAAGTGTTCACCGCAATGTAAGCTAAAATGACTTTTCTGTTTGATAGGAAGCCAGAAAAAATGGACAGGGACAGTCTAAAGGATAGCTAGGTGAGCGTGCGGCATTAAAATGTAGAATAAAAAATAACCCAGAAAATGCTATTTATTGTAAAAAATGCTGTCATGCTTAGAGCTCCTTTGATCATCTGGGCCTCAAAGAAAGCAGAAGCAACAAAGTGAAGCTTCAGTAAAGGGCAACTGAATGATCAGAGGCAAATGGGTGAAAGGAGGTCTTTATCCTGAGAAGGAAAGAAACAATTGGGGGACTATTTCTTTGGCTTAATAGAGATCTATTGGATAATGAATGGATGGCCATTGAGGTGCTGCCCTCTCCCCTGTCCCAAATCACAAGAATGAGAAAGAATTTGAAAGGACCAAAAATAGATAAATGGCCAGCAGTGCCTGTTTAAAGCTTCAACTGGGGGAACTGGCAGCCTCAGGGCATTTTTGAAGCAAACAATAGAGTGAGTTTCTAAGAAGATCAAAAGTTCCACTCTACCCAATAGCATCCCAACATCCAGAGTGTTTGCAGGAAAACAGAAGGCTTTAAGCTGCACCAGCCTCTCCTCAACAGAGGAAGCTTTTACCCATGGCTGTCCACTGGGGCAGGGCATGGAAACAGAGGCAGAGCGTGAAATAAACTCAATTATATTTTCCCTTTTGGGGCTTAGAAAATGCATGGGGAAGATATGGAGGAGATAGTTTGAGATGGGAGATGATTGGGTGGAGGGCTTATGACATCCCCTCCCCATTACCACATGCTCTGTTCTTGTGGAAGAACAAAGGACACATTGGTTTCAACCACATGGAGCTACTGCAGAACCACAGCTGCCTCCCTCCCTTCCCCAAGTAGCTTGTTAGCTTGTTAAGAACATGGAATACTTGTGCCAAGCCAGACCCCAGTAGGAGTTTGCATTGTAACCAAGTCCACCAGCAATGGGCTGACACATCAAAGTGGTGGGATTCTCTAAAAGATCAGGAAATTGGAAAAAAAATAAAATAAAATAACCTCGGCATGCTTCTGCCCTGCTGGCTTCTTCTGTGCACAGTGGGAATAACAGAACAGACACCTTTCTTGTTTCACTGAACTTTTGCATTTTGATTCAAACACTGAGGTGGAATTCCATGAGCCTTACAAGCTTTGCATTAGGTCATGTATTTTCAGTGTTTGGATGTGTATCTGGCACATAATATCAAGAGTGACTAACTGTTGGTAAGCACATAGTTTCCTACTGAGATTTATAATCATCCAATCACCAAGAAATGAGGAAGAATTAATTCTTTCTCATGGCAGGGAGGGGGAAATACAGCAGATAATAGAGAAGAGAGTTGGGAATCATGAGTTGGGTTACAGCTTGGGACTTGAGTGGTAGTGTACATGCTTTACATGTGAGAAGCCCTGGGTTTGATAATGCATGCTCCCCCCCACCCCAAACCAGCACCACTCCACTAAAAGAAAAATGAACTGAAGAGAGAAAGAGCCCTTACTTAACTGAGTGAGAGACATAGGAGATGGAGCAAGAGCCAATGGAAATTTGTGATAGTGCTTCACAGCACATAGGAGGTGGCAGTGAGCAGGTTTGAGAGAGCGAAACAATTTACAAGTTAATTTAAATAAATAGTACACGCTTGTGTGAGCCTCTGTGTGTGTGGGGGGGGTGTGTGTAGATGGGTGGGTGCTTTTCTTCTGGCCATTTATCAAATATTTTAGTAATTGTTTCCCTTGTCTCAGAACTGCTCATTAAGGAAAGCACTTTAGTCTTCGAAATAAGTGCAATGTTCTCATTTGACTTGTTACAAAACTGACTTTATGGTTAACCACTTCAGTAATAGCCAAATTCAATCTTTGGGTGTTCCTAGGATATTTAGCTCAACATGCTAAATTGAGGGTCCAGGAGGAAAGGGTACAGTTGTAGTGATAGCAAAAGAGAAAGAAAAAGAAAGAAACCGAGTACCTGAATCCAATCCTGGGCACCACAGATGGTTCCCAGAGCCTTCCAGAAGTAATTCACTGAATGCAGAACCTGAGATAACCCCTAAGCACTGCCAAGTGTGGCCTAAAAACCAAAGCCAAAAGAAAAAAAAGAAATTATCAGCTTCTAATGTTGGACACGATTTCAGAATGTAACTGTAAGAGTAGAAACGAGGGCCCGGAGAGATAGCACAGCGGCGTTTGCCTTGCAAGCAGCAGATCCAGGACCAAAGGTGGTTGGTTCGAATCCTGGTGTCCCATATGGTCCCCCATGCCTGCCAGGAGCTATTTCTGAGCAGACAGCCAGGAGTAACCCCTGAGCAATGCCAGGTGTGACCCAAAAACCAAAAAAAAAAAAAAAAGAGTAGAAACGAAAATTATTCCTTGAGGTATTTTTGTTTTGTTTTGTTTTTTGTTTTGTTTTTGTTTTTGTTTGTTTTGTTTGGGGGCCACACCTATTGGCTCTCAGGGGTTACTCCTGGCTATGTGCTCAGAAATCACTCCTGGCTTGGGGGGGACCATATGGGAAGCCAGGGGATCGAACCAAGGTCTGTCCTAGGCTAGCACTTGCAAGGCAGATGCCTTACCTCTAGTGACACCTCTCTCCACCCACCCCCGAAGTTCTTTTAAGGAGAAATTTGTGAGAGGATATGGTCTGATCTTGGGGTAAAGTCTCTGTCACCCCAGAGAGTTTCTCACCAGACCTGTGTGTTCAAGCCTCAAGTAGACAATTGACTCAGAATGGAGTGCTGCCACTCCATACTTAGCCTTCATCTAATTAATAGCAGGAGCAATAAACAGACACTTGTTATTCATGCACAGGTGTACACCCTTGTCAAAGGTCTTGGTTAAATCATCCAGATTGTCACTAATAACAATGTTAATGACCCTCTGCATTAGCTTCGCGTTGTAAAACATCTTTTTCTGATGTTTGTTCAATATTTTCATGACAACTAGAAGCATCTATTAGAGACCCTCAGTTTCTAAAGGACTCCTAGAACCCAGGGCTATGATTTATGGTAGAGACATCCTAAACCACAAAAATTCTTGGAGCTTTCTCAGTCCTGGTCCAGAAAAAGATACATGCAACTTGGAGTCATGGCTGAGACAGACCCTAGAATATTCCTTACAAGACATATGTGCAGGTTGGATAAATGCAACAGAAAAAATGTGGCTTTCTAAATAGATGTGTATGGTACTGTAACTTTCTAAGCAGGCTATGTAGATACATTTTTGCAGCCAAATTACCAATTCTTGGCATTCATATGGTGTTTATAAATATGTAGCTATATAAGAGGATAAACACAAGAAAAATTTAACCAATTAGGAATGTGTGGACTAGCCAATGAAAGAGTAGTCATAAGCCTAAGGAGAGGGCACTAAATACCCAATAAGGGGTGCATTTGGTAATTAAACATAATAATAAAATTCTCCTCTCCATTGATATGTGGTGGACTTTGGATTCTGAGAACTTCTGGAAGATGAGCGAGGAAGGAAACTCCCTGAGACTATCCACAGAAAGGAATAAGGAACAAATAACAGATAAAGAAACTGTTGTTTCAAAAATCGATTTGCACCTACAAAAAAAATTTAAGTCATCTGTGGACTTTCCAGAAGACAAAAATCTGTTTGTTCTTGTTTTATCTTGGCCCATGTTCTTGTAAGAGCCATAAATGCTCCTCTAGGGAACTGCCAGTTCTCTAGAGTTTCAGAAATGAGCACACTGTTGTGAGCTGGACAAGGTCTTAGCATCTTTCCTGCCTACAGCCCAGACCTCACACCCCCTGCTTTGTTCTCAGCCACAAAGTTTTTTTTACACACAGTGTCAAGTCTTTTTAAAAAACAGCTTGGGGAATCAGCTTATTTCTGCTGTGTGTCAGAAGCACAGCAGACATCTTGGACCTTTTCTCAGCTCTGCTTCAGCCTGGGATTTTGATCCTCTTCAGCATTCTTCCCTGAGGGCTCATCTTCTTCAGAGGTGAGTCATCCCACTCACAGAGAGTGGAACTAACTGGTGATTTCTGCTTTGTCAAAAGCTTGGCAGACATCTTGGGTTTTTGCTCTGCTCTGGCCTGGAATTTTGATCCTCTTCAACATTCTTTCCTGAGGGCTCGTCTTCTTCAGAAGGAAGACATCTAGTCTACAAAGGGTGGAGTCAGAGGAGCATTTCTCTCCACTTCACTTCGTAGCTGTGCATATCTTCTACCCAAATAATAGCACCACAACATATAGAAAATTCACAATACAAGCATTACAATGGGGAAACCATGCAGGCCAACAACAGACATAAAGAATAAAGATGGCAACTCTGATGACCTGAAAATGGCCAACCACCTAGTTAGTATCTCAGATATAGAGTTTAGAGAAGAAATACGGAGGATGTTCACAGAACTCAAAGAAAGCATAGAACAAGTTGAATAAGAATCAAGAGGATATGAAGATAGAAATCATAAAACTCCAAACTGAAATAAAAGGTTTGAAAAACTCAATAGACAAATTGAAAACCTCAATGGAAAGCCTCTCCAACAGGGTAACAGCATCTGAGGATAGAATCAGTGAGCTGCAAGATGAGATGCATAACAACTTCATACAGCAGAAGAAATTTTGTAAAAAAAAAAAAAAAAAAAAAAAAAAAAGGCTTAAAGCATATGACCAGACAATGGAAAAATTACTCAAAAAATGTGAACAGATGAAAATAGAAGTCTTTGATAAGCTCAACAGAAACAACTTAAGAATCATTGGAGTCCCAGAGACCCAGAAAGAAAATCCTCGGGAATAATCAACAGTCAAAGACATCATTGCAGAGAAAATACCAGAGCTAAAGACTACATGCAGCCAAATCCTGCATGCCTGAAAAGTACCAGCTAAAAAAGACTCAAGGAAAAGCTCCCCAAGACACATCCCAGTCACAATGAAGAATTCCACAGATAGGGATAAAATACTGAAAGCAGCAATATCAAAAAGGGAAATTACATTCAAGGGAGTATTCTTTTTTTTTTTTTCAAGGAAGTATTCTTAAGATTTACAACAGACTTGTCACAAGAAACATTCAAGGTCAGAAAGGCAGTGGTGCTACATAGTGACAAAACTCAATGAAATAAATACTTCTCCTAGAATACTGCACCCAGCAAGTCTCACTTTCAGGTTTGAAGGAAGTATACATAGCTTAATGGATAAACAATAGCTCAGAAACTTTGAAGACTCAAAACCAGCCTTAAAAGAAAAACTGAAAGGTCTACTTTAAAACAAGACTGACCAACAGACACACCAAACTTCTACACAAAGGGCCGAAGCGGTGGCACTAGAGGTAGGGTGTCTGCTTTGCAAGCACTAGCCTAGGACAGACCATAGTTTGAACCTCCGGTGTTCCATAAGTCAGGAGCAATTTCTGAGCACTTAGCCAGGAGTAACCCCTGAGCATCAATGGGTGTGGCCCCCCCAAAACAAAACAAAACAAAAAGACAAACTTCTACACAAAGATGGCAATACTCCCATGACAATGATCTCTCTCAATGTCAATGGACTAAATGCACCAGTTAAGCGACACAGAGTGGCTAAATGGGTCAAAAAACTGAATCTAACCTTCTGCTGCCTACAAAAAACACACCTGAATAGTCAGAACAAACATGATTCCAAACCAAAGACTGGAAGAAAATAATCCAAGCAAACAACATCCTTAATAAAGCTGGAGTGGCTATAATAATATCAGAAAAGTTAAGACTCAGAAAAGTTGTAAGGAACAAAGATGGTATTTCATACTAATCAAGAAATATATACAACAAGAAGAAATCACACTCCTAAACATATATGCACCCAATGATGGACCTGCAAAGTATTTAATACAATTGTTGACAAATCTGAAAAAAGATATCAATAACAACACAATAATTGTGGGAGAATTCAACACTACTCTTTCATCCCTTGATAGGTTAACCAGACTGAAACCCAACAAAAAGGTACTAGTTCTGAAAAGAGAAATGAAAGAAAGTGGACTAGTAGATATATATAGGCCATTCCATCCCCAGAAACCTGGCTACACATTCTTCTCCAATGCACATGAGATTCATTCTCCAGGATAGACCAAATACTGGGCCATAAAACATAAAATAAAGAGGATAGAAATCCTGTAGACTACCTTCACTGATCAAAAGGCACTGAAATTAGACATGAACTAAAAAAGGGACACAGAATAAAAACTTTAACACCTGGAAATTAAACAGCTAACTACTAAACAACCAGTGGGTCAGAAATAAAATCAAAGAAAAACTCAAAACATTTTTAGAAACAAATGACAATAAAGACACAAGTTATCAGAATTTATTGGACATAGAAAAAGCAGTACTGAGAGGAGAATTTATAGCTTTGCAAGCACACATCAGGAGGGAAGAAGAGGCCTACTTGAATATCTTAATGACACGGCTTATCAAATTAGAAAATTATCAAAAAATGGAACCAAAAATAGGTAGGCAGAAGGAAATAACAAAGCTTAGGGCAGAAATTAATGAAGTGGAAATTCAGAAAACAATTAAAAAGATCAACGAAATCAAAAGTTGGTTCTTTGAAAAAATAAACAAGATTAATAAACCACTGACAAAACTCACAAAGAAATGGAGAGAAACTAATCTACAATCGAATTAGAAATGGAAAGGGGGAGATCACTACAAATAATGCAGAGATTCAAAGAGTATTCAGAGACTACTTTGAGAAACTCTATGCCATAAAACATGAGAACCTGGCAGAAATGGATAAAGTGCTTGCACTCTCTTCCCTAGTTCCAGAGGTCTGTCTGAGACTATTGCAATGGAAGGGGACCTCTGGAAACATAGAAGACGCTATCCCAGACCCTTCCTAGGATCAGCGCAAAGACCAGGACTGCCAACCACAGAAGACGGATTAAAATGACACTGAGGGAACAGAACTTCTAGATCCACAAAGAAAGACAAAATCATAAGTTCAACTCCTTGACTCGTGCAGATACCGAGACCTCTAGATATAGAGGTTTGATGTTATCACCCAGGATGGAGCAGAAGTCTTCCATACACCACAAAAGCACCAAGGGGAGAGTAAATGAACCTGAAAGGAGTCTATAGTTAATCCCATGACAATATACTTCAAGGGTGGAGAAACCCTGTATCTCTTAGGCAAAGGAAATTCCTTTTTGAATGACCCCAATATTTACTGTGCATCTGCAGGAGGGGAAAGAAAAAGCATAAAACAATTTTTTATTATTATTTACTTATCTATTTTTTGTTGATTTCACTGTTGTGGTTTGGCTATTGAAGTGGATGTCTCCATTTATATTTATTTATTTATTTATTATTATTATTTTATTTTCTTCTCTTCTTATGTGCTCTGCCAACATTTTTTTTATCTCAATACCATGGCTTTTATATGGTGATTACCCTTTTGTTTTGTTTTGTTTGTTTGTTTGTTGGAATGCTCACTGGATATTTTATTTGACAGTTCTTTATGTACTGTTGTGGTGTTTCACCTTCTTTTTTTTGTTGTTGTTGTTTGTTTTTTTTTGTTTTTTGGCCATACCCGTTTGACCCTCAGGGGTTACTCCTGGCTATGTGCTCAGAAAAAGCCCCTGGCTTGGGGAGACCATATGGGACACCAGGGGATCAAACTGCCGGTCCGTCCTACGCTAGCGCTTGCAAGGCAGACATCTTACCTCTAGCACCACCTTCCCGGCCCCGTTTCACCTTCTTTTTCCCCTTGTCTCTCAAACCAAAAATGAAAGCCTCTAGAAGGACTCCGCCCATTTCCGGAGTATCTAATTCTTTTTTCTTTTTTTTCTCCAGGTTATTACTTTTCTCTTCTTCAAACAAAACCGCATAACTTGAACTATCTAGTCCCGCCTCCCAATTCGGGGGTAAAATAAGGGAGGTACCAAGACCAAATAGGTGTAAGACCACTAAATAGTAAGCTAGGCACAGAGGGGACCACTTATTCTAGCAGCCCCGGGGGTAAGGGAATAGGATATGGGAAGAAGGATGGGAACAGAGGTGGAGGGAGGACAATTCGGTTATTGGAATTCCCCTTATTTTATGTTAATATATACCTAAAATATTATTGTCAATGATATGTAAGTCACTATGATTAAAATAAAAATTATATTTAATAAAAAAGTGCTTGCACTCTTATAATCTTCCAAAGTTAAATAAGGGTGAGGTAGCATATCTAAACAGCTCCATCACTATTGAAGAAATTAAAATGATGATCAAATATCTTCCCAAAAACAAACGCTCAGGCACTAATAAATTCTTTCAAACTTTCAAGAAGAACATCTACCAATATTTTACAGGCTCTTTCATAAATTTGAAGAAACAGGAACACTTCCAAATAGTTTCTATGAAACTAACATCACCTTGATACCAAAACCAGACAGAGATGCTGCCAAAAAAAATTACAGACTAATATCCCTGATGAACACAGATGCAAAGATCTTCACCAAAATTCTGGCAAATATAATTTAATGAATCATCAAGAAGGCCATTTACCACGACCAAGGAATGCAAGGATGGTTTAACATCAGTAAATCATCAACATAATACACCATATCAACAAAAAGAAAAAGAAAAATCATATGATCATATCAATAGATACAGAGAAAGCATTTGATAATTTCCAACACCCATTCTTGATTAAAAAAAAAAAACCTCATCAAGATGGAAATTAAAGGAACTTTTCTCAATATAATCAAGGCCATCTGCCACAAGCCAATGGCAAATTTTATTATCAATGGAGATAAACTAAAAGCCTTTCTCCTAAAGTCTGGTACAAGACAAGGCTGCCCTCTCTCACATCTCCTATTCAACTTAGTACTGGAATTACTTGCCCTAGCAATTAGGCAAGAAAAAGATATCAAGGGCATCCATACAGGTTAGGAAGAAGTCAAGCTTTCACTCTTTGCAGATAACATGTTAATATATTTAGTAAACACTAAAGACTGCCAAAAAGCTTCTAGAAACAATAGATTCATATAGCAAAGTGGCAGGCTACAAAATTAACACACAAAATCAATGTTCTTCTTATACACTAATAATAAAGAAGAAATGGACATTAAAAAACTATCCCATTCATATTAGTGCCCCACAAACTCAAATATCTTGGGGTCAACTTAAATAAAGAGGTGAAGAACCTATACAAAGAAAACTACAAAAGACTGCTTCAAGAAATAAGAGATGATGGAAGTGGGGGGAAAAAAAGAAATAAGAGATGAAATGGAGATAACAAGGTAATTAAGACACATACTCTGCTCATGGATTGGCAGGATTAATATAATTAAAATGGCAATATTCCCCAAAGCATTGTACAGATTTAATGGAATCCCTCTAAAGATATCCATGACATTCTTTTAAGAAGTAAATCAAACACTCCTGAAATTCATTTGGGACAATAAACACCCACAAATAACTAAAGTAATTCTTGGGAAAAGGAATATGGGAGGCATTACTTTCCCCAATGTTAAATTGTATTACAAAGCAATAGTTATTAAAATAGCATGGTATTGGAATAAAGACAAATCACCAGATCAGTTGAATAGACTTATTATTCAGAGAATGTTCTCCAGACATACAATCAACTAATCTTTGATAAAGGGACAAGAAATCCAAAATAGAGCAAGGAAATCCTCTTCAACAAGTGGTGTTGGCTCACAACTGGTTAGTCACAAAAATGTAAACTCAGAACCCCATCTAACACCAAAGATCAAATCCAAATGGATTAAAAACCTTGATATCAAAAAAAAACCTTGATATCAGGCTTAAAACAATAAGATATATAGAACAACGTGTAGATAAACTACTATATGATATTGAGACTAAAGGCATCTTCAAAGAGGAAACAGCACTCTCCAAACAAGTGGAAGCAGAGATAAACAGATGGGACTATATTAAACTGAGAAGCTTCTGCACTTCAAAGGAAATAGTGCCTCGGATACAAAAGCCATCCACAGAATGGGAGAAATTATTCACCCAATACTCATCAGACAAGGGACTAATATCGAAATTATAAAAGGTACTAACAGAACTTAACAAGAAAAATACATATAGCCCCATCAAAAAATGGGGAGAAGAAATGAACACTTCCAAATGGCCAAAAGACACATGAAAAAAATACTCCACATACTAATCTTCAGGGAGATGCAAATTAAAACTACAATGAGGTACCATCTCACACCACAGAAACTCAAGAACAAAGAACAAGAAAAATTAGTCCTGGTGGGGAAGTGCAGAGAAAGGAACTCTTATTTTCTGTTCATGGGAATGCTGTCTAGTCCAGCCATTATGGAAAACAATATTGAGATTCCTCAAAAAAAAAAAAAACTGAAAATTGAGCTCCCATATGATCCAGCTCTTTCACTCCTAGGGATATACCCTAGGAACACAAAAATACAATTCAAAAATCCCTTCCTCATGCCTATATTCATTGCAGCACTATTTACAATAGCCAGACGCTGGAAACAACTAAGATGCCTTTCAACAGATGAGTGGCTAAAGAAACTGTGGTACATATACACAATGGAATATTATGCAGCCATCAGGAGAGATGAAAATTTCCTATACTTGGATGTACATAGAATCTATTGTGTTGAGTGAAATAAGTCAGAGGGAGAGAGATAAATATAGAACAGTCTCACTCATCTTTAGGTTTTAGAAAAAAATTAAAGACATTACTGGAATAAAGCCCAGAGACAATAGAGTTAAGGACTAGAAGAGCTGGAAGGACTGGCTCACAATTTGAAGCTCACCACAAAGAGTGGCGAATGCTGTTAGGGAAATAACTAGACTAACAACTAGCAAGATATTGTTAAAGAATGAGAGAAGTAGATTGCCTATCGCCAATACCAGGAGGAATGGGAGAGGAGGGGAGCATTGGTGGTGGGAATGTTGCACTGGTGAAGGGAGGTATTCTGTTTATGACTGAAACCCAACTACAAACATGCTTGTAGTCATGGTGCTTAAATAAAGATTTATATAAAAAAAATAAAAAATAAAATACCAGCCTGAGGGGTCCTGAGAGATAGCACAGCGGTAGGGCATTTGTCTTGTACTCAGCTGATCCAGGACAAATGGTGGTTTGAATCCGGCATCCCATATTGTTCCCTGTGCCTACCAGGAACGATTTCTGAGCACAGAGCCAGGAGTAACCCCTGAACACTGTCAAGTGTGACTCAATAAAACAAATCAAAATAATAAAGCTCTCCCTAGGAACCAATATTCATTTAAAAAAAAATAAAATAATGGGCCATAGAGATAGCATGGAGGTAAGGCGTTTACCTTTCATGCAGAAGGTCATCAGTTCAAACCCTGGTGTCCCATATGGTATCCCGTGCCTGCCAGGAGCAATTTCTGAGCACGGAGCCAGGAAAAACCCCTGAGCACTGCCGGGTGTGACCCAAAAACCACAACCAAAAAAGTAAAATAAAAAATAAAATAAAATACCAGTTTGATTTGCCTATAGATTTTTTGTTTGTTTGTTTTTGGGCCACACCCGGCACTGCTCAGGGGTTACTCCTGGCTGTCTTCTCAGAAATAGCTCCTGGCAGGCTCAGGGGGCCATATGGGACACCAGGATTCAAACCAACCACCTTTAGTCCTGGATCGGCTGCTTGCAAGGCAAACGCCGCTGTGCTATCTCTCCGGGCCCTGCCTATAGTTTTTTTTGTTTGTTTGTTTTTGTTTGTTTTTTGGGTCATACCCAGTGACACTCAGGGGTTTACTCCTGGCTGTGTGCTCAAAAATCACCCCTGGCTTTCGGGGACTATATGGGATGCCAGGAATTGAACCAAGGTTTATCTAGATCAGCCACATGCAAGCAAATGCCCTACTACTGGCCCCTGCCTATAGATTTATTTAATGATTAATATGGTAAACATGCTACATTTTCTTTAATTTCTGCATAAATTTCAGGCAATCTGATTTAACAGATTTTTTTTGTAGAACTGATGAAATGACATCAAAGTGATCAAATTTTAAAAATACAACAGCCAAGTGTAGCTGAATGAATAAGACAAAATTTGAGAGATTCAAACTGCTGTATTCCATGACTCACTAAAAACGTATGAATGAAATTACACTAATTAAGATAGTGTAGTCTTAATTGTGCAGGAACTAGAGAGTTGAAAAGAAACCCATGTTGTGTGACTTAGTTTATGAAAATATAAATATTTTTTTTATTTGACACTTTTTGTACTGTTAGAGTGATTCACCTTTTTCCCCTTCGTCTCTCAAACCCATGATGAGAACCTAGAAGGAATCTGCCCATTTTCGGCGTATTTGACTTTTTACCCCAGTTTATTACTTTTCTCTTCTTCAAACAAAACCATGTAACTTGATCTATCTAGTCCCGCCTCCCAGTTACAGGAGGAAATATGGGAGCTACCAAGACCAAACAGGTGTAAGACCACTAAGTAGCAAGTTAGGCACAGAGGAGACCACTCATTCTCGAAGCCCCGGGGTTGAGGGAGGAAGATATGGGAGGTAGGATGGGAACGGAGGTGTAGGGAGAACAATTCGGTGAAGGGAATCCCCCTGATATTAAGTTAACATGTACCTAAAATATTATTGTCATCAATATGTAAGCCCCTATGATCAAAATAAAAATTATATTATTAAAAAAGAAAATATAAATATTTATTGGAATGAAAAAGACAGCAATTTTTTCAATAAATGATATTGGATAGATTTACTGAAAAAAATTGAAATTTGGCCCTCTAGCATCATAACATAGATGAATTTAAATTTGTGATATATTTTAGTTCTTGAAATAAAAGAAAAGCGTGATAAAAGTAAGATATGATTTATATTACTTTACTTAGGCAATTTAGTAAAAAGAATATAATATGGGGGCTGAAGCAGTAGTGCAGCAGTAGGATATATGCCTTGCATGCAGCTGACCCAGGACGGATCTCGGTTCGATCCCCAGCCAGGAGCTATGGTCCCCAAGCCAGGAGCAATTTCTGAGCACATAGCCAGGAGTAACCCCTGAGAGTCACCGGGGGTTCCCCACCAAAAAAAAAAACCCCGAAAAACAAAGAAAATAAAAGAACATAATATGTAATCTCAGGAAAAAAAATTGGACTATATTAAAGAGAAATTCTGTCTTTATACCAGGAAAGTTAAAATAAAAGTACAAGCCACAGAGTTGAAGAATGCATTTTCAATAAATAAAACTTACAAAAGATTTTTCTCAGTGGGAAGGCATTTGTCTTTTATGAAGCTGACCTGGGTTTGATCCCCAGCACCCCAAATAGTTCCTTAGAAGTGATCCTTGAGCCAGGAGTAAGCCTGAAGCATAGCCAAGTGTGGTCCATAAACCAAATCAATTATTTTTGGGGCCACACATGGCAGTGCTTAAGGATTACTCCTGGTTCTGCGCTCAGAAATCACTCCTGGCAGGCTTGGGGGACTATATGGGGTGCTGGGGATCAAACTGGGTCCATCGGATTGGCTGCGTGCAAGGCAAACATCCTACTTCAGTGCTATCACTCCTGACCCCAAATAATTTTTTTAAATGGGCAAAAGATTAAAACACAAAATATGAACTCAAAATGACCAATAATTACAGAAGTAAATGTTTTATCTGAGTCATCAAAAAAATACAAATTCAAAAATAATGCACTAAAATAATTAAATATTAATACATGTCCTACATTAAATAGATAAATTGGTCCCTTCTCAATTTCTGGGCTCTATAAGTTAGATATATTGTGACATCACTCCCTTTCATGAGTGTATTAAAAATGCTCCTTTAGGGGCCTGAGACATAACAAAGTGGTAGGGCATTTGCCTTGTATGCAGCCTACCCAGGACAAGTGGCAATTCGAATCCTGGCATTCCATATGGTCCCCTGTATCTTCCGGGAGTGATTTCTGAGCACAGAGTCAGGAGTACCCCTGAGTGCTGCCAGGTGTGACCCAAAAACCAAAAATAAAATAAAATAAAAAGTAAAAATGCTCCTTTAGGGGCTGAAGAGATAGCACAGCTGTAGAACATTTGCCTTGCGTGCAGCTGACCCAGGATGGATGGTGATTCGAATCCTGGCATCCCATATGGTTCCCCGTGTCTGCTGGGAGTGATTTCTGAGCACAGAGCCAGGAGTAACCCCTGAGTACTGCCGGGTGTGACCCAAAAACCAAAAAAAAAAAAAAAGAAAGAAAGAAAGAAAAGAAAAGAATGCACCTTTAGTGACCAGAGACCCACACCACAATCCAGATACAAGAACCACAGATGGTTTCCTCAACATGGCAGGTATCACTCCTGAAAACAGAGGCAGGAATAGCCCCTGAGCACTGCTGGGTGTGGCAAAATCCTCCTCTATTCAGAAAAATAAAATAAACTGCACTTTCAATTAATCAGGGGTGGAATTTTAAACGAATGTTTAAGAAATTATCAATAGGGCCCGGAGAGATAGCACAACGGCATTTGCCTTGCAAGCAGCCAATCCAGGACCAAAGGTGGTTGGTTCGAATCCTGGTGTCCCATAAGGTCCCCCGTGCCTACCAGGAGCTATTTCTGAGCAGACAGCCAGGAGTAACCCCTGAGCACCGCCGGGTGTGGCCCAAAAACCAAAAAAAAAAAAAAAGAAAGAAAAAAAAAAAGAAGAAGAAGAAATTATCAATAAGGATCTGGAGTAATACTACAGCAGGTAGGGATCTTGCCTTGCATGCAGCCAACTTGGGTTTGATTGCCCCCCCCATATAGTCCTCCTCCTGAGTAAAGTCAGGATCCCTAAACACCACCCAATGTGGCCCAACAACAAAAGAAATGACCAATAATTTTATTTGGTGCTGAAGAATTAGAGTAAATGGAACTGACATAATATGCCCCAGGTGGAGTAAAGTTACATAACCATTTTGAAAATATTTTGCAGTATTTGCTGAAAGTAAGCACAACTTATATAAACCAGAAATTTCAATGTTAGTAAATCACTCAAAGATATATGTAAATATATGCTTCAGAAGGCGTGTATAATAGTATCCAAACCAACACTATCTTTAGTAGCAAAATTGGAAGCAACACACTTACCTATGAACATGTCAATATTTCATTTAATTGTGAACTATGTACTAAATGAAATATGGCACAGCAATGAAAATAAATTAGTGTTCTTTGTAAACATAGAAGATACCTACTTTTGAGCATTAGACATCAGCTTCAAAGCATTAAGTCAGCTAGACCACTTACTTGCCTTGTACACCGTCAAACATGTTTCAATATCCAACACCAAATGTGATCCCCAAGCACCACCAGATCTGATCCCTAATCACAAAGCCAAGAGTAAGCTCTAAACATAATGGGACGTGTGCCATCTCTCCCCCAGGAAAAAAAAAACCCAATGGATAATTCCACTTATGTAGATAAAACAAGCAAAACTATGATGATAGAGATCAGAGGTGAAGCTGCCTCTGGTGATCAGGCAGGGACAATTATGGATGATTTCTATGATGCTGATAATGTCTAATTTCTTTATCTGGGTGGTGGTAGCTTTGTAAGGGTTTGAAGTTTATAAAAATGAATTTATATGTATACTTTTATGTGTGCATTTTTCTTCCTATCCTCTACTTGAATTAAGAATTATTACATCCTGAGTTTCAAAAAGATGGGCATGAGTGACAGTGTCTATAATGTTCAAGGATTAAATAAACTGAAGACAGTAAATGAATCTCATATTTTTAAGCAGATGTTATTGATGATCTTGACAAGAACAATTTCAGTATTTTCAGACTCACTCTGACACTCCTCAGCTCCTTTAATTCATTGCAGTAAGCTTAGAGGTCTCCCTGACTTGAGTTTTTCCCCAATATTAATTCATCAAGAATCTTTATGCTAGACAACTCTCATTAAAGACTTATTTGCATGGTGTAATTTTTCCCAAAGATGTAATGGCTTTCTATTTTCAGCCTTCCAGATCCACTTCTTTCTTTTTAACATTAAGTAAGCTTCCTCCATCCTCTCACCTCTATCTTGAAAAGTTACTTTTGACTACCTGTCATAAGCTTTCCACCTTAGTCTGGTGAATTTCTTTACCAAGTTCCCCACATTTCATGTTCATTGCCATTCACATTTCTTTATGACTATTTTTATTATTTGTCCACTTATGCCCAACTTGAAATGATTTTTCTACTGTAAAATATTGCAGAAATGCCAGCCAACTTTGAGTCTTAGAGAAAATCACTGATGTCTATAACTACTATAAAGACCTGTGAACAAAAGATTTCATGGGAAAAAGTCAGAAATCTACTCCTGTAACCATTAAAACTTGATCAAAGAAAGATAATACTTCCTTGCTGAGTCCATAAGCATAATAGGTCTGTCCAGGGTACACTTGGTCCCAAAAGATACATGTGAATCTTGGCATTTTTCTTTAGAAAGTTATTCACCGGGACTGGAGAGATAGCATGGAGGTAAGGCGTTTGCCTTTCATGCAGGAGGTCATCGGTTTGAATCCCGGCGTCCCATATGGTCCCCATGCCTGCCAGGAGCAGTTTCTGAGCCTGGAGCCAGGAATAACCCCTGAGCACTTCCGGGTGTGACCCAAAAACCACAAAAAAAAAAAAAAAAGTTATTCACCAATTCCATCTCCAAGAAGAGCATCATCTCCTTCAAATAATAGGAATTCCCAATAGTATTCACCAGTGAACAATATAATCATCACCACATTATACCCAAATGCAGACATATTGTCAACCCATGTCCTTGCCCATGATCCTACCTCAGAATTCTTTTTTCTTTTTTTTTTCTTTTTTTTTTTTTTTGGTTTTTGGGCCACACCCGTTTGAAGCTCAGGGGTTACTCCTGGCTATGCGCTCAGAAATCATCCCTGGCTTGGGGGGACCATATGGGACGCCGGGGGATTGAACCACGGTCCGTCCTACGCAAGCGCTTGCAAGGCAGACACCTTACCTCTAGCGCCACCTTCCCGGCCCCACCTCAGAATTCTTGTAGCCAAATTTCTCCTTTCAATAATGCTTTCTTAGAGTTGTTTTGGGGTTCTTATTACTTCCTGTCAAAATATCAATTGTAGCAATTACCAAAATAAACTCTCTTCCACATTTTCCTTTTCATTCTATCTTCTAGAATAGCAGAAAAGTATTTGTAAGTAGTTATCCAAATATAAATTCTGCCTAATGATACTTGAACATGAATAATGTCAATGTATTGTTATACCTGTGCCTTCTGTCATAACACTGACTTCCCAAATACCTTCTAGTGATTCATTTCCCTTATATCTACTTAAAGGTTCTCTTCGTTTGAAAGTCCCCTAATTTTTTCAATACTTATCCTTTCCTTTTTTATTATCTCTTTTTTATCCTTTCCTTCTAATGTTTTATAAAAGTTTGGGTCATCTTTTAAATATTTGTTAAAACCTACTCTCAAAAATCTTTCTAAGTTCTCCTGTCACTTTCTTAGTCTAGTTCCTGGGTCTTGGGCCCTCTCATGGTGCCTTCGTATAAGCATCTCTTAGAGTGGCTTGCATCTGGCTTACATCTCAGTCTTAGGCATTTCTCTCCCTTCTGAGGAAGGTCTTCCAGGAAAAATAGTATTTTTGACAACCTGTGCTTTCTTCTCTGCTTTCTGGCCACTGTTCATTGTTACTTGGCTTTCTTTTATGACAATAGCAATGATCATCTTTCCTAGGATATAGATTTTATTTGTATGATCCCATTTCAAAACAACAATAAACGGGAAATAATACGATACAAAAGAAACCCATTCAAGAGTCAGAGTGCCAGGATTTGGGATTCTGGCTCAAATATGTGCGACTGTGATATTTGACTTTGGACAAACCATGTCCTGTTTCTGGTCCTCTTCCTCAGTGCTATAAAAAGAAGGATTAGACAAGCTCAGCAATTACAAAAGCATATTCTATGATGGGTCCCACAGGATATGCTATCCACCAGAAAGAATTCTGTGGTCAAATAAACAGAGGCACTATCAAATACATTGTCTCCCCTTTGAGATTTGGATTCTACCACAGATTTTTAAGTTACAGGTCATGAACAGTCTATAGGCCATAAAATTTAATGGATTACAATGAATATTATTAAAATAAATTATAATAAAAGATAGAGGCCACTATCTATAATAAGGGTATTTGTTCATGCAACTCTTGACTAAGTTTTACATATATGGCATGTACATACATATATGTCTTTCTTTGTGAAAAGTTTTGGGCAAACACGTTTTAAAAACACTGCACTGTCCACTTATATTATGGATTTGGCATCACCTTGAAGTAAACCACCTCAAACTTTTTTCTCAGATTTTTTCAAACTTAAATATGACTCACTCCTCCTATAAACACACACACATACACAAACACACACACACACACACACACACACAACCTGTGTGTTGTCTTGATCTGACAAGAGGATATGTTCAGATAAACTCCAATTGGCAAAAGGCAGTTGTGTTATTACATCTCTTAAATTCTTTCCTCATAAGCACCCCAAGATTCTGGAAAGTGGGGAATTAGCTGTGGCAGATAGCATAAGGCTACAGAAATACCCAGAGGAAGAATTTTCTTTCTATTTTTTCTTTTCCTTTTTTTTTTTTTTTTTTTTTTTCAGTTTTGGTCTGTTTTGGTTTGGTTTGGTTTGGTTTGGTTTACACCCAGCAGTTCAGGGCTTCTCCTGGCTCTGAGCCCACTCCTGGTGGGTTCAGGCCACAGAATGAACCTGGGTCAGCCACATATAAGGCCAGCACCAGATCTGCTGTACAATGTCTCAGACCCCTAAGATCCCAGGCCTCAGCAAGGCTTCAAACACTTGGAAATGTGAGTAGACACTTATTTCTGAGCACTAGGATTCAACTGTATGATTTAGATGATGCTCATTTGGTGCATTATTCTATAGCCATTGAACAAGTGAGTATAAGAAAAAGATAAGGCTTTGTTATAGTTGTTCTGTTTTGTTTTTGTTTTGGGCCATGACTGGTGATGCTCAAGGCTTACTCCTGACTATGCACTCAGGAATCATTGCTGGCAATTGCAGGCAATGCTCTAATTACTAAATCGTATACTAGGGATTAAACCTGGGTCACTGTGTGCAAGACAAGCACGCTTCCTGCTGTACAATCTCTCCAACTCTGAGGTAGGTTTTTTTTTTTTTTTTAAATAATAAAGAATAGGGCTGGAGAGATAGCATGGAGGTAAGGCATTTGCCTTTCATGCAGGAGGTCATCGGTTCGAATCCCGGCGCCCCATATGGTCCGTGCCTGCCAGGAGCAATTTCTGAGCCTGGAGCCAGGAATAACCCCTGAGCACTGTCGGGTGTGACCCAAAAAACACACGAAAAAATAAATAAATAAAGAAAGAAAGAATATAATAAAAATGTTTTCTCCTACGCAAACAGCTTCTAAAAACCTGTTTTAACCAGAGTTCTCCAGAAAATCAGAATGCAATAGGAAGTGTGTCTGTGTGTGTCCATGTGTGTGTTTGTGTGTGCGTGTGCATATGCATGCAAATTGTACGGACAAATTTATTATGAAGAACTGGCTCATGAAATTACAGGAGGCAGGGGCCAGAGAGATAGCATGGAGGTAAGGCATGTGCCTTTCATGCAGAAGGTCGGTGGTCCCATATGGTCCCCTGAGCCTGCCAGGAGCGATTTCTGAGCATAGAGCCAGGAGTAACCCCTGAGCGCTGCCGGGGGTGACCCAAAAATAAAAAAAAATAAAAAAAAAAAGAGAGAGAGAGAGACCCTGGACCACAAGTTGTAATGAAAGGCTAAAGAAAATCAATGGTTCGGCTCAAGAGTCAGGCAGGAGTAACTGGGGATGGGCTCAAACCTATTTTTCTTTCTGGGTCTTTTCAGATGGGCTGAGATCAGCCCCATTCAGAAGTCAATACATTTTAATTGATTTATTGATATCTAGATTCAAATGCTAATTTTATCCACAAGCACCCCACAGACACACCAGAATAATCTTTGACTAAATGTCTAAACCTAGACACTACATCAAATTAATAATAAAATCACCAATCATAGAAACTTATTGATCTTCATGTTTAAAGCAAAAAGGCCAAGTGTTGAATAAAACTAAAATTAGATAGAAAACCACATGTTGGGTGAGTCCTCCCCCAGCATAGCGCTTCTAGCCCTTTCAGCCAGTGAGTCTGAAGATGCAGGGTAATGGCTAAGAAATAATTCACAAGCAGTCAGTTAAAGTTTCATCAGAGCCATCTTGCTTTTATTCCCTGGCCCTGTCCACCATGTGCTTGTCCTCATATGTGCGTTCTCATCCAAGCTTTTTGCTACCCCTCTATCTCTGCCCTTTTCTGTTTCTCCTCTCACCTTCCCTCAGTCAGACTTTTTCATTCTTTATTTAAAACAGCCCATCTCATCCCAAATCTGATCATCCAGGTGGGATTAACATCTCAAAAGAAAACTTAGATAAAAGGGTGCTGGGGAGAAGGATTACATATCCATCTTTTCTGTTTTAAACAAAACAAAACAAAAAGTTACAAAACTTTTATTCTCCTGTTCTCCAACAGAAGTGGGAACTCCATATCAGAACTTAAAGCATCAAAATTTAAATTGTATACAATTCTTCTCAAAACAATTAGCTTTTCCACACTTCTACATATACAAAATTTTTTCCTAGACTTCTCTGAGCATAAACATTAAAACTTTTGTATAGATACACTTATAGTTTGGAAATTATTAGCATTATTACGCCAAATACCGTTAATAAATCTAGAACATCTGAGTTCCTTTTCATAAACTTCTCTAAACAAAATCACGAGAACATTTCTACAGATAATACAGTTGCTACATAAGATACACAATAAAACATCATATCAATTGGGAAACATTCACTAGGGTAGTTGAGAAATGTTAAAACTAACCATATTAAGCATTTTCTCAGAATTGTGCAAACTAATATTACACTGCTAAAGTTAGATACAAAACTTTCTGTTTGCAGTGGGGCTTAGAACAAAACAATAAGATCCATACAAATAAAACATATTTTAACCAGTAAGATAATGACCAATACAAATAGTGTAAAGAGATAAACCTGAGAGAAAGTTAAGATGCAGGAGGTTCTGAAAAGTAGTTTCTCCTCAGTTGGGCTTTACCTGGGCTTAATCCTCCATTCTACTCCATCTCCATCTGTGTTAGGCTGCCAAGGTCATCAGGGACAGAAAGTCCTTCAGTTCCAGAGCCGGAATCTGGGTTGGGTTACCCGCTCTTCTGCCTGCTGCCAGTCCCCTTCCAATGGAGCTTTTATTTTGGCTTCTTCCCAATCAGTGATTTTTATAGGTTTCTGCAGGTTGGGAGGTCGAGGTCTTCTTCTGGTAGAAGAAAGGATGTGTGTCTCAGCCTCTAGGGGGACTGCTCTAAGTTTTCAGCTCTGTCCCCTACACTGCCTACTTGTGTCCTGCCTGAAGGGGTCTCTGCCATGTTCAGAACAACCACCATGTGTGCCAGTGATCTGGACTCTACATTCTCAGTCTGGTTCAAGAAGGCCAGTGATTAGCCACCAGAGAGTTAAGGCACTCACCATCATTGGGGGTCTTCTCAGGTTCTCAGTGTAGGGTACTTATCTGAGACCCACCCATTTCTGGGAGGGGTCTTGGGAACCGGATAATAGGTGTGACTTTACCTGCAAGACCCGGCCCATTCCTGGGAGGGGTCTTGGAATAGGTAGATAAACCCGGAAGCCAGGGGATTAAGGGCTTTTGCCTTTTGGCCCTGCTGGGCTCTCTGAGGGAGATGGCTGAAAGAGGATAAGACGCAGGGCAAGCCTAGAATGGCTGTATGCTTGAAAGGTTATGAGTAGGCCACACACATGTGGTGGCTAGGGCCTAAATAAAGATGATTCTTCCTGAAGCCTGCCTGTGAGTGAGTGATTTCGCGTTTCACCTGGGCCTGAAACTCGCCGGTTCATGGGGTTGCTAAACCACGTGGCCTGGGATTGCAGAAAGAAATCCATCGCCATCCATTGCCATCCAGCTCCATCCTTAATTATTTAATACAACACTCAGGTCCTATGTCCATGTTCCAGTGCCAGTTGTAGATTAAAATATAAAGTCCACAAGTTGGGTCATGCTGGTCCAGGCACCATGTTTCTAACCCTTCAGGCAGACAGGTCTGACAAAGCAGGGTATAGTGGAGAAATAATACACAGCAGTCAGAAAACATATTTATTGGAGTCAGATCACTTTATTTCTCACAGCTTTTCTCTGCCATGAATCTCTCTGTCATCTGCTTTCTTTTTCCAAGCTCTCCCTGACCTGTGCTCCTAAGCAATGCCTTTTTTCTCTCCTGTCTATTCCCATGTCTTTTTTGAGGAGCTTTTGTTTCTCACCTTCAGGTAGGATCTTTCTTTATTCTCCAAAATCCCACTCACCAGGGTCGGGGAAGCCCCTGTAATACAGGTGTGATATTACACACCAAAAGAAATGATTAGGGAAATAGGCAGTTGGGAGAAGGACCTTTGTTAGGCTTTTACCTAGGTTCACTTTACAGCAAAGAAAAGCAGTAGACAGGGCTAAGAGGGAGGAAAAAAAAGTACCAGAAGTCAGCAACAATGAAAAAAGTCATTGAATCAAAAAGACAGATGAGAAAGTTGAGGGCCTCACCTGCAATATCTGGCCAATGACAGCTTCTGACATTGAGTTGACTGAGTGGTCAGTGTTGTCATTGTGGTTCATTTGTCCAGTATAATTGGAACAATAAAAAGTCTAGAAATGGAGAGTTATTTGATCATATCAGCAGAATCAAGTCTAAGTTCCAGGAAGTCCAAAACCTTAATTTAAGGAAAATCAGAAAATAAAAGGGAGTATGATGGGTTATCAGTTTAACTTCTCCAAATTCACATGTTGAGACTCTTATCTACAGTGAAATGGCTTTACAAGGGGAGCATTCAGAAGATAATTGGGTCTGGATGAAGCCATGGGGTAGAGGATCAAAGCTATGCATCAAATACAAAGCCGAGCAGATGAAAGTAGAATGACCTTTGCAACAAGCACAAGCTTCACACTCCTGCTGCCTGCCCACGTGCAGATGAACACATGACAAATACAGAAAAAACTGAGAATGATTGAAAACATTAATGATGACATAGGGAAAAGTCTCCTCAAGGAAAATGGTATCAATCTAAATGGGACCTTCGTAAATGTAGAGGGTTATGGCACAGTAATCACATGTTCTGGAGACATTGTTATCACAGAAGATAAGGACCAGCCTGCAGGGAGAGACAGCACTGGAGGGGAAGCCTAAGGAGGGAACAAGCTCTGTAGCTATCTACAAGGCCTGTAGCTGTCTAGAGTTATTTGTGTATGGAAATCCTTGCCTGTGTAACAATATCAGACTTTTATTTAAAGTATTTTAGTTATAGATGAATGGAGTCAGGTCCACTATTGAGTCAACCTTTGATGATTCAGTCAGCATTCTAGATGAACCTTTCTTCTGGGATCCTTTTAGTTTCTGAGTCTTTCATCAGCTAATCAGTGAACTCATGGGTAATAGAGTTTTCTACTTGCTTCTTCCAGACAATTTCCCCACCCCCATACACAAACATACTTCTAACCCATTGCTTTAGCTAGTGAATTGGTTTGATTTCACTGCAGAGCAAAACAGTTTTCAAACAAAAGAATCTGTTTTTATCTTTGGGGAGTTCTGGTGAATGAACTGGACATCTAGGCAGCTCTTGTAGGGGAAGATTTGGTTGATCATGTGGGTCACTGGTGGTACTTGGACTGTAATGATGTTCTTTCTTTGTTGATTGGCATTAAAGATGCCAATTATCATCACAATTATTATCACAACCAGATAGCTGGTTGTGAGATGTCTTGTTGACCAAAACTGACTTGTGGCAGTCAGAAGATTGATTGAAGTAATAAAGAGGACAAACCACCAACACAGTGATTTTTTTCAAGTTTCTGCCTCTGTGACTTTCACTCTTGTGTCTTTAATCCTCCCCAGGTGCACAGATGAAGGTCAAAGAAACCACTCTGTGCAGGAAGAGGTTTCACCAAGGACACTAGAGGAATACTTTGTAATATCATATAACTAGGAACAGCCAGTCCAACCATTTGTGGCTCAGCCATCTTCACACTACACTACATTATGGAAATTTCAACAATCCTTTCAAGTGTACTTTATAACTGTAGATATGTCTGCTCTGCTCAACTTAGCATCTGGGGCAAGAAGTCAGAGGCATAGCATAGGTAGCAGGAAAGGCACTTGCCTTGTACACAGCCAATCAAGATTCCATCCCTGGCACCATATATGGTCCCTCAAGCACCTCCAGGAATGATCTCTGAATGCTGCTGAGTGTGGCAAAAGAACAAACTCCAATGTTGCACCCTCAATCTAACCTGGGTGACCTTCACCAATGCATAAAGATACCGTACACTTGAATACTCCCTCAACCAACTACCAGGCTCTTCTTCAGAGCTAAATAATAATGGATTTGTCAACATTTATATCTAAAACTTTCAGCCTACTTCATACCCTTGTTGATTCAACAGAAAGTAGCTAAGTCACTGAAGTAAGAAAATGTTAATCTGCAAAACTCCCACAGATGAGAACAAACTGGCAAGAGAGAGGGAATAATTGCTTAATGGTAGAATTTTTCGGAGTGGGACACTCCCTCCCCAGGGTGTGTGAAATCACAGAGACAATCTCAGAACAGCACCACTGACTGGATCAAAGCAGCAATGCACTTGTTGCATAACCTGGCTTTCTCTTGCTTGATCAAACCATGAGGGACCAGTGCAGAATTGCATTCCTCTTGAATTGGGCCACCCCCCCCAACTTAAATACTCTTCCTGGAGAATGTCAAAAGAGCAAATTCCAACACCTCATTGTTTCCATTTTCATCATGTGGCTTGTGGCTTGTGTCCATCATTTAGTCCAGTCTTTCTAAAGATTCTCTCCTCAAAAGTAGCAAAGCTGCTAAGGATCTTCCCTTAGCCATGGTAGAGGTGGGGGAAAGTGTTGCACAAATTGGGGGGGTCTTGGGGATAGACTTGGGGGTGTGTTGCCTGCATTCACACACCATTATTGCCACTGTTCACATCCCCACCCCCACTTCTTTCTTTCTTTGCTGTGCTCTCCACGTTACGACGATGCCATTTTCCTCTCATGATTGGCACATCCTTCAGAAGTGGCTGAATGTGCTTGCCTTGTTGTGTGTCCAAGCATGGCCAGGCATGTAGTCCCACGTCCATTATGGGGCTGCCAGCAGAGCCTTGTCCTCAGCTTATGGTCCACTTCCCCCTCGTCATAACCCCCAGTTTTATTCCAAGGGGGCTGTGAGGCAGCAGGTTATGAATACCCTCTAACAGGCGCCTATTTAAAACTCTGATGGGTGACAGCCCACATGACAAACAGGCTTCAGTCTGTCAAGCCAGCAGCTCGAGCATCAGCGTGTGCCTGCTGCTTGTCTTTCTGCTGGGCGGCCATCGGGACTGAGCACAGCATGGCAGACCCTTCCAGGGGAGGGCAGTTGCTGGGTCTCAGCAAGGGGCTGTCAGACTGCCCCAATTTTCTGCATAATTTTTGCAGGGGGTTCTATATTTATATTGACCCAGGCACAGGAGTGGCCTTCTCATGGCCAGGCTTCCACTTGGCAGAGACCGTCCAGAGCAAATTTGCACTCACTACAATGTTCAATTCACCTACAAAATGCATAGATTTTTTTTTTTCCGGGTCACTGATGCACCTTGGCTCTCTCCACAATCTATTGAAATCACATTATTCAGAAACAGAATAATGTGGAATATAGACCCTGCCCCCCAGATTGTGTTAAGCTGTTGCCTAACTCTTGGCTTGAGAGGTAAGAGGTAGCTCTGGTCTGGGAGGAAGAATAAACAAAGTTTACCTAACAAATGTGATCTGCTGCACTCAACAGAAATTTATATCCATTTCTTGAGGCACAGGAAACGCCTAAATTACACAGAAACTCCAGAGCATTATAATAATAAATGGTGTGTCTTTCGATTGTCTCTCAAAGACATTTTCTGTCTGTCTCCACAGCTAGAGCTGCGCCGGTTTGTGTATTGTGCACAGAGCCTGTCATTCACAGCAGTGGCCAGGTGGCCAGCTCCTCGAGGCAAGGACAAACTCTCCGTTGCTTGCTGTGTAGAGCCAGCTCCCAACCTGATGCTTGCACATACAAAGTGCTCTGTGAATGAGGTAGGTTGAATGACCAGCCCCCAGCCCCTCATTCCTGCTGAGATGCCATTCCAAGCAGAACAGGATTAAAATAGCCACTCATGGGCTTCTCTCTCTCCCTCTCTCTCCCTTTCTCTCTCTCTCCCTCTCTCTCTTGCTCTCTCTTTCACTCTCTCTTTCTCTATTTCTCTCTCTCAAAGTAATGTAGAGGTCAGAGAAATAATACAGGAGTTGAATCACTTTTCTTGCATATACTCAAACCTGATTCCATTCTCCAACTCTACACCTGGTTCTCTGAGACCAACAATCTTGCCTCAACTCAGAGGTAGGACTAACCCCTGAGCACTACCAGGTGTACCAGGTGTGGCCCAAAAAACCTTACCCAACTCACAAGAAAACAAAATATAATGTTGGAAGAATATCTGTGGGCTAGAGTACAGACTTTGTAGGAAGGATGCCTGGGTTTGATCCCCAGTACCACATGTTCACCTGAGCCCTACCAAGAGTACAGAGCTGAGAACTGAGCCTGAATACCACCAGGAATGATCCCCAAACCATAGTAACCAATCAATGTAATCCTGGTTAGTCAAACTAGAGCCAGGGCATAGCTGAAAACACTCTTTCTCATTACCCCCCCCCAAATAAAACTATGGCAAAACCCAATTTTCCTATGTACTTCTGTTTTCACTTTCACTTTGGTTGCCCCAGGATCTAGCCAACTGGTTCAAACCAATTTAAACTATCTCAGAAACAAATGGAACCAAGCAAAAAACAAACAAACAAAAACCACCAATATCAATTCACTTGAAATCAAGAAAAGCTTCTTGAAAGAGAAGTAATGACAGCACAGACAAAGGCATGTCTTCCATCTGCCTTACTTAATCAGGAAGAGAAGATCTCCTGCCTCAATCAGATGAAGTGGCCCCAGCAGTATAACCTCCAGTAACAGAACAGGAGGCAAACTGTGGGAAGCAGATCTGGGTTTCAGTATCTTCCAGAAACCCAGATTCTGCCTGTTTCTCGAATCAAGAGAGTATGGGCACGAGGAAGAGGGAGAGAGTTCTGTGGTGATGGTGAAAAGGAGTTCAGAAAGGGGTACCTAAATAGCATAGCATCACTAAGCAGATGAAACCAACTGTCCAGAAAGGGGCACACTGAAGTTTGTGCTCAAATGTGCAGCTTTAGCAAAGCCAGTGTGAGCCCTTTGCCCCTAAAATAATCCCTCCGGTGAAAGATGCCCAGAGAACCAATTTAGGTGCTTAATATTCCCTTTTTAACTCAGAACAAGGCCCTGCTCTTTCTTATCTTTTTCTTCTCCCTTCTAAGTGCTCAAACTTTCATCCTTTTTGACTCCTTCCAAGTCCAGTACAAAGGTGGAGATCAGTTTTCTTTCGTTTTTAAAATTTTTAGATGCATGTTTTCTTAAAAATACATCAAATGCAAGGATGATAGGTATTCCCATGGAAATGGGTTTTCTCTAAATTGGTTAACTGATTAGAAGACTTCCAAATCTTTGGATGTGTGTTAGGGGTCTGAGGATGGTAATAATACCACTTGAGTATATTCTTTTATTTAAACAACTTTATTACATATATGATTATGTTTGGGTTTCAGTCATGTAAAGAACACCACCCATCACCAGTGCAACATTCCCATCACCAATGTCCCAAATATCCCTCCTCCACCCAATCCCCACCTGTACTCTAGACAGGCTTTCTATTTCCCTCATACATTCTCATTATTAGGATAGTTCAAAACGTAGTTATTTCTCTAACTAAACTCATCCCTGTTTGTGGTGAGCTTCATGAGGTGAGCTGTAACTTCCAGCTCTTTTCTCTTTTGTGTCTGAAAGTTATTGCAAGAATATCTTTCATTTTTCTTAAAACCCATAGATGAGTGAGACCATTCTGCATCTTTCTCTCTCTCTGACTTATTTTACTCAGCATAATAGATTCCATGTACATCCATGTATAGGAAAATTTCATGACTTCATCTCTCCTGACAACGGCATAATATTCCATTGTGTATATGTACCAGTTTCTTTAGCCATTCATCCGTTGAAGGGTATCTTGGCTGTTTCCAGAGTCTTGCTATGGTAAATAGTGCTTCAATGAATATAGGTGTAAGGAAGGGATTTTTGTATTGTATTTTTGTGTTCCTAGGGATATTCCTAGGAGTGGTATAGCTGGGTCTTGATTTCCAGTTTTTGGAGGAATCTCCATATTGCTTTCCATAAAGGTTGAACTAGACAGCATTCCCACCAGCAGTGGATAATTTCAAGCTCTTGTGGTCAGCGAAGATAGCCTGCAAAATTTCTATCCTCTTGATATTATGGAGGTATGTTTTATGTGCTAGCATGTAATCTATCCTGGAGAATGTCCCATGTACATTAGAGAAGAATGTGTATCCAGGCTTCTGGGGGTGGAGTGTCCTGTATATATCTACTAGGCCTCTTTCTTCCATTTCTCTTTTCAGGTCTAGTAAATTCTTGTTGGGTTTCAGTTGACCTGTCAACTGGTTGTTTTCTGGTTGACCTGTCAAGTGTTGACAATGTCATGTTGAGTTCTCCAACAATTATTGTGTTGTTATTGATATTATTTTTCAGATTTGTCAACAATTTTATTAAATATTTTGCTGGCCCCTCATTCAGTGCATATATGTTTAGGAGAGTTATTTCTTCCTGCTGTATGTATCCCTTGATTAATACAAAATGTCCATTTTTGTCCCTTACAACTTTCCTAAGTATAAAGTTTGCATCATCTAATATTAGAATGGCCACTCCAGCTTTTTTATGGGTGTTGTTTGCTTGGATAATTTTCCTCCAGCCTTTTATTTTGAGTCTGTGTTTGTTCTGACTATTCAGGTGTGTTTCCTGTAGGCAGCAGAAGGTTGGATTGAGTTTTTGGATCCATTTAGCCACTCTGTGTCTCTTAACTGGTGCATTTAGTCCATTGACATTGAGAGAAAGAATTGTCCTGGGAGTTAGTGCCATCTTTCTAACGAAGTTTGGTGTGTCTGTTGGTCAGTCTTGTCTTAAAGTATGCCGTTCATTTTGTCTTTTAAGAATGGTTTTGAGTCTGTAAAGTTTCTGAGCTGTTGTTTGTCTGTGAAACCATGTCTTGTTCCTTCAAACCTGAAAGTGAGTTTTGTTGGGTGCAGTATTCTAGGCGAAGCATTTATTTCATTGAGTTTTGTCACTATGTCCCACCACTGCCTTCTGGCCTTGAGTGTTTCCAGTGACAGATCTGCAGTAAATCTCAAGGATGTTCCCTTGAATGTAATTTCTCTTTTCGATCTTGCTGCTTTCGGAATTCTGTCTCTATCTGTGGGATTCTGCAACTTTCGTGGGAGTCCCCCGACCCGCGGGGGTGTGGAGATGAAAGTTGCTAGTTATTAGTGGGTTCACTCAAGCAGAACCGACCTGTAAAGAAGAACTAGAGAAATTAGTAACAGAAGCCTTCAAGACAACACATGCTGTTCAAAAAGGGAAGTTTATTGTTGGGGGATCAGCTTTTAAGGGCTGAAACACGTCAGGGGTGTTACAAATTTTACACCAATCACAGTTATAAGCATTCATTAGCATAAACTGGGGCAGATAGTAGGGAGGGGCAAAGAGGTAGACCTGAGCACGTTTTACTAAAAGGCATAAGATTCAAACAGAGTTCTTAATAATGTTTGCTAACACAAAGGCAAACTCTATATTTTTCTTTCTGGCTGGATATATTGGGCTGCTCTGAATTACTTTATTTTTGTCTATTTCCTTTGTTCTCAAGGCATGGGCCTTTTGGTCACGTGGGTGACCAGATTAGGAATTACTGAGGTGTCCTATGTCCCAGGTTTCATCAGCTAGGCTCCCCACAGTTCCCCCTTTCCTGTAAATAATAAAAGAAGAAGAGCAAGGTGGGTGGAGTAGCCTGTCTTAGGTCGTTTGGTGGGCTTCCAGTACTGGACATGGCAACAAGAGACCAAATTAAAAGTTTTTGCGTGCAAAATATTAGGAATGCCATGTTTGCACCCAGACACTAGCACCAAGCTATCCCCGTCATGGGCATCTCCACAGCCAGGAGCAGAGCAAGCAGGGGCGTTTAGCCAGATACTCAAAACTCCTTAAAGCTCAGAGGTATATCCAAGGCTTCAAGTTCTTCGGGGTGCATTTAGGAGAGCCACTGATATTGGACCTATACTGAACATTAGGGCAATCTCAGTAACCGGATTTTTAACAAACTTGTGAGGCGACAGAATGCCTTGGGGCCAAAGGAAAAATTAGCAAAAAGCCAATGAAAGGACCGAATTAGGTAGCAGCTTAGACAGCCAGGATGAGGTAGAGGACCAATTTTTTATATCAGGACTCATCTTAATCCCTCTGTCTATTTCTATTCTCTAGACTTTCTTCCACAAGTTTAATGCTATCTTTAGCTAAGCCAAGTTTATTTTAAAAAGCAACATTTTTCTCTAAGGATGACACAAATTTCCCCCTCCCTCAAAAAAAAGTCAAATGTAAACCATGGCAGTTTTTCTGCTCTAATACTGCTAGGGATTTAACAGTTAAGTAGTGTAAACTTTTTCTAAGTTTGTAAACATTTTTAACAACAGTTATAAGGCATTAACAGATTCTAGAGTATGAACCAATGAATAAATTTTTGTGCTTACACCAGTAACACCCAGGCCTTTCAATAAGGCTGGGGTGGAGGCAATGTTTGTTTTTATACTGCAGCGGGAGAGAGACAAGGTTATTTTTAAGAGGTAATAAGGCAATTTTTGATTTAACCAGTCAATTTAGGCATTAAAAACAACCAAAACACAGTAGTCCTAGGACTAAAGAAACAAATGTAAAACAATGGGGGAGATAAACCAGTGAAACAGGCAAAAAATGTTAAATTGGGGGCAATTATGAACTGAAAGGAGAAATCAACGACAAGAATTTGATTACAATTTTCAATAGGGGGAATCATATTGGCTACCAAGGGGCAAAGTTCAAGTCCCACCACTAGTTTTAAAGTTAAGCCACGTTGTTGAAGCTTCATACCGCATCGCAGAAGGTTGGTGTCATTGGTGAAGTAAGGCAGGTCAAGGCAGCAATTTAGGCCGGTGAGGTGGGTGAATAGCAGGTACCGAAGGCGTCTGGGCGGAGGCGTTGATCATGACAAGGATGAGCTGAGAAGAGGAGGGGGGTCCGGAGGACAGCATGGGCTGGAAGGGTGGGGAAGCAGGCAGAGTTCTGAAGAGCTCGTGGCGTGGGAGAGGTTGAGCTGACATTCACGGATGCCAGAAGATCGCCGGATGCCCAAGGTTTTTTGTAAGATCCAATTTTATGAGACACTGTAATCCAATTCGTGTTGGCAGTGGTTGCACAACTCCAAAATTTTCAAACAAAAATACTTGAGCGATTGCCGCACTTGGAATGAAGTGCGGTCACGGTGGTGGCCGGGACAAGCATAAAGGGGATAGTGAAAAAAAAAATTCTCTAAAGGTAGGCAGGTCACAGCGGGGGGCGCTGGCTCTCTCGTCAAGGTGGTTGTCGCCAGTGTGTCCTGGGGAATGGGTGAACGGGCCAGGTCGTGGCAAAATTGATTGGGGGTGGCTCACTGTTCCTCAGCACCCATGGTGAGGGCACAAAGGGTTACTTAAGGATGGGTCAGGGGATGGGTGGGAGGGGAGTTGGCTATGTCTCCGGCACCATTGTAGAACTAAAAGTCAAAAGGGGAGGGGAAGGAACCAGGGGTGTTGTCATCGTCTTGCAAGGGAGATTCAAGAGGAGCGCGGAGAGGGAGAGTTTTTGAGGTGCTGCGGCAAGGATTGTCAGCCAGCGGTGTCCTTGGGGAAGTGTCAGGAGCGGCACCTGAAAGGGAAACAGAAGAGTCCTCAGGGGCGTTACCCCTGGGAGGGTTATGGAGTTTGACCAGCCTATCAGGAAGCCAGCGCGTTTCAGAGGTGGTTGGGTTGTGAACACAGGCGTGACCTTTGCCCCCCTATGAGAACAGGGTGTGGGCCAAGCCATTGTCCTGTACGAACATCTTTCCAAAGCACTTGCTGAAAATTCTCACGAGTGGAGGGGGTGCCAGTGAGTCGATCAGGTCCGCTGACGGCCGCTGGAATCCAAGGAGAGAAAATTGAGCACGAAGAGTGCATGATTCAAAAGCAGGCGGTGTTTGCCTTTGCGAGAGTACAAATTCTCGCTTTCTGAAGTGAGTTTAAAAAGTGTATTTTTCAAAGTTTGATTAGCTCTTTCAACAATGCCCTGGCCTTGAGGGTTTAGGGGAATTCCTGTTTTAAGGGTGATACCAAATTTTTCACAAAAATCCTTGAATTTGGAACTAATATATCCTGGACCATTATCAGTCTTAATGACCATAGGGACAGGAACAATAGTAAAGCAATGTAAAAGATGAGCAATGACATCCTTGGTGGCTTCTCCTGTTTGGAGAGAAGCACAAATAAAACCACTATACGTATCTACTGTAACATGAATATACTTAAGATTGCCAAAGGCAGAATAATGAGTAACATCCATTTGCCAGAGTTCTCCAGGTGTAAGGCCACGAGGATTAACTCCGGTGTGAGGTTCAGGCAAGAGGGAAAGGCAAAGCTTTTACATGACTTAACAATTTCTCGAGCCTGTTCCCGGGTGACAGAATATTTTAACCTAAGCGTTTGCGCATTAAGGTGATGTAGCTTATGGGCTTGTTGCGCCAACTGTAAAGAGTCAGGCTGATTAAAGACAGGTAAAAGACGGGTAGCCTGGTCGACTGAGTCATTGCCCTCAGCCAAAGGGCCTGGGATTAGTGTTACCTGCTTGTAACACCGGTGTCTGCCGATGAGGAGGACAGCGGGAGGCAAAATGGCCCGGAGCACCACATTGAAAGCAGGTTTTTCCTTTGTTCTGGCCTTGAAAGGCAACAAGGGCTTTGGCGATCTTATGAACAAAGGGGTCTGCCTCCCGGCAGAGATTTATCATATCATGCAAGGACTTTCCTTTCAGGTTGTTCCTAAGGATACTTTTACAGGTATCATTAGCATTTTCAAAGGCTAATTGTTTCACTAGAGTGCTATCAGCGTCTGTGGCGGTGACGCCCAGGACACGCTCCACAGCCTCTGAAAGGCGGGCAATGAAAGAATTGTATGGTTCGTCTGGGCCCTGCACTATCTGAGAGAGCGGGGGCGGTAGAGGTACCAGCCCGGGGAAGGGACTTCCAAGCTCGTAGGGCAGCGAGAGCCGTGTTTGCAAGCAAGCTTCTAGGGAGTTTACACTGTTCTTTAAGAACGTGATATGGGGTATTCCTGCTATGCGGGCCATAAAGGTCATCATTTCCTGCAGCAATACCCTGACATCTTAATAGGAAATCAGCTTCCCAAGAAACATAAACATCATTTTTCAAAGCAGTTCTAACAATATCTCGCCACTCGGCTGGCAGAACAGCGCCGCCGCCACCGATGGATTCAAGGCAAGACAAGGTGTATGGAGCATGTAGGCCATAAGAGGTGACTGCAGTAAAAAGTTCTTTGAGGTCTTTTCTGTCGAGGGCCTTGTATTGCCGCAGTTGCCGTCTGATAGGGACTTCAGGAATGTCAGGGGGTTCTGCTTGATCGGGACTATGGTCTAGGGAGCCATTGTCGGGCTGGGCTGGGTGTTGGGGGGCTCTGGCAGCTGGAATTGGAGCTGCTGAAGTGGCAGCAGCAGCAGCAGCTGCGGCTGCTTCTTGCCTGGCCTGCGCCCTCGTGCGGGGTCTGCCAAGGGGTAAAGAGGGGAGTTCACCCTCCTCCTCCCAGTCCTCCCCGTCCGGGCCATGGATGGGGAACAAAAATTGTGGAGATGATGGATCTGTAGCTTGAAGCTGAGCAATTTGCTGTCTGAGCTGCCGAATCTCTATCAATAAAGGATTATCGGGTTCTGGAAGAGGCATTTTTATGGGTGCGGGCAAATCATACAGGGGGGGCTGTGAGGGAAGAGAGGTTGCATTCCCATGGTAGGGATCAGTTTTATCCTGCAACTCACTTTCTTCCTCTGAGTCCTGCTTCTCCTCAGGGGTCTCTGAGGCTGCCGCTTGCAGAGAGGGATAAAGAGTTTTCTGCATAAGAGAAGAAGGCTCCTCGGTGGGAGAAAGGGAATCAATATGCAAAAATGAGCTGGAGCAGGAACTGGGGTGTGAGCATTGTTTGGAGGTGTGCTCCAAATGCTCCTGGGCATCTTTCACAATTTGCAAGCTCTTAGGGTCAAAAGCAGATTTTACTATGATGCTTTTGAGGAGATCCCAATATTGTTGTATAATCTCTTTCTCGGACTCACTGCCATGTGTGTTAAAATGATTAGTGAGTTCTGCCCCGACTAGATCCCAAGTACTGGAAACTAATTTTGGGCAAGTAATAGCAAGCCAAGGACAAATTTTATTAACAAACATTAAAAATTTCAACAAATCTTTCTCTTCAATTACTATATTTCTACTTCTAAGTACTTCTAGTATACCTTTAATAAATTTTGCTCCTTTGCTCAGACTGGTCCCCATTTTTACTCTGGGACTGTAATGGGGTGGCGGTTTTTCACCTAGGCATTAGACTACTAAATTACGTTGCTTTAATTTATTTTACCTGACGTAATTCAGGTCCGGACTTGTCGCACTCTGCCACCCAATCAGATTCTGTAACTCGAGCTCCCACGTAGGCGCCACTCTGCAACTTTCTTGGGAGTCCCCCAACCCGCGGGGGTGTGGAGATGAAAGTTGCTAGTTATTAGTGGGTTCACTCAAGCAGAACCGACCTGTAAAGAAGAACTAGAGAAATTAGTAACAGAAGCCTTCAAGACAACACATGCTGTTCAAAAAGGGAAGTTTTTGTTTGGGGGATCAGCTTTTAAGGGCTGAAACACGTCAGGGGTGTTACAAATTTTACACCAATCACAGTTACAAGCATTCATTAGCATAAACTGGGGCAGATAGTAGGGAGGGGCAAAGAGGTAGATCTGAGCACGTTTTACTAAAAGGCATAAGATTCAAACAGAGTTCTTAATAATGTTTGCTAACACAAAGGCAAACTCTATATTTTTCTTTCTGGCTGGATATATTGGGCTGCTCTGAATTACTTTATTTTTGTCTATTTCCTTTGTTCTCAAGGCATGGGCCTTTTGGTCACGTGGGTGACCAGATTAGGAATTACTGAGGTGTCCTATGTCCCAGGTTTCGTCAGCTAGGCTCCCCACAGGATTCGTCATTGTGACTAGGATGTGTCTTGGGGGTGTTTTTTTCTGGGGTTTCTTTTAGTTGGTACTCTTCGGGCATGCAAGTTTTGATCGCAGTATTCATTAGCTCTGGTAGTTTTTCTTTAATGATGTTCTTGACTGTTGATTCTTCCTAGAGATTTTCTTCCTGGGTCTTTGAACTCCAACGATTCTTAAGTTGTTTCTGTTGATCTTATAGACTTCTATTTTCATCTGTTCCCATTCTTTGAGTAATTTTTCATTGTTTGATCATTTGCTTTAAGGCTTTTTTTTTTTTCAATTTCTTCTGCTGTATGGAATTGTTTTTCATCTCATCTTCCAGTGTACTAATTCTATCCCAGCTGCTGTTAACCCGTGGGAAAGCTCAACCATGTTTTTCTTCAATTCATCTACTGAGTTTTTCAGACCTGTTATTTGACCTGAATTTCAGTTTGGAGTTTTCTGATTTCTATCTTCATATTCTCTTGATTCTTATTAGTGTTCTCTTCTATACTTTCTTTGAGTTCTTTGAACAATCTTCCATATTGCGACTCTAAACTCCTTATCTGAGAGACTGACTAGTTGGTTGGTCATGTTCAAGTCATCAGAGTTGCCATCGTCATTCTCTATGTCTGGAGCTGGCCTGTGTTGTTTCCCCACTGTCACACTTGTATTGTGGGTTTTTCTACATGCTGTGGTTGTATTTATTGGCTAAATGATGTGCTACGGCCGTGAAGTGGAGCGGCTGCGCTCCTCTGGCTCCTCCCCTTTCTGGGCGTGTAGACTCACCTCCAGGGAAGGCTCCAGGGAAGGCAAGCATCAGCAGGTGAGCCACACACAGGATGAAATCATGCCGAAAATGCAGCACAGCAAATAAGTCAGGCAGATAGGGGGTGCTGGCATCTGAGTTCCAGCAGATTTCCCACCACTTGAGTATTAGCCTGAGATTCCCTGGGACTGAATTCTGTTTCTGGGCCTTCTGCCTGTGACCCTCAATCTAATCTCTCACAAAATAGCAATAATAGATTGGATTTTATCAAGTCAGGGTGAAAATTAAATGCATTCATGCAAGTAAGGTAGTTCCATATCTCCTATGACCTATGTGCCTCCTAAATGTTAACTAAAATCTGTATTCTTGATCCCTCTTCAAGTCCCCCCACCTTCCTTTTAAAACCACAGGGGTTACTGAGATGCCCCAAAGGGCATAGTCCAAAATCTCTGAACATTACAGTTGCTAATTTCTTGCCTTTACATCTCAGCTTGAATGCTACTTTCTAGTAAAGTCCTTTCCTTCACTACCTTGGTCCCACATCACCATCCTTCTCAGACAGTTGGGTTTCTGGTCTCTGCCAGAACACACTAGTTCATGTTGGTTTGAACATGTACTGAGTACTTTATCCATGTGAAGTAGACACACACACACACATACACACACACACACACACACACAACACACACACCACACTGCTTCATTCCCTTCCAGACTATGAAATTAATTTAGATATGTTGCCTAGCTTCCAGATCTTCTTGATAGCTGGTTGGGGCATCCCAAAGCATATTATAGTGTCCAGGGTGCTGCCTTGTGTGCAGATGGTCAGAATTCAATCTGTGCAAATCAAAAACCAAATATTCATTAAATACATGAATAACTGAAAACTATCATTTGGCAACTGAGAAAGTAAAGCTCTGAAGATACAGTCTCTTTCCAGGGCAACAGAGATAGTAAGAGCAGACTGGCTGGAAGAGTAATCTCATTGAACCCCAACACTCCCTTTCTGCTGAGGTCTATAACAGCTGGGGTCTGTGACTCATTCCTTTCCTGAAGTCCTTTCCATACTCTACCCAAAATGCCTGTGGCATTTCCACCCTATTGGCATTGTCCTTATCAGACAAAAGCAAGGGGTGGGTGGAAATGCCTGCCCCCATTGCAGTATCAAGGCAGAGAGACCAAATGTCTTAGGAGCTATTGTATTGTTGACCAAAGCCAGCTCACAGTAAGAGCAATGAAAAGGCCGATTCACTTAAGAATGCCCTTTAATAAAACAATAAGAGTCACTCATTTTATTAAATCTTGGTTCTTAAATATAGACCTTTACATATGCAGGGGACTGACAGAGGCATATGCCCACTCTGGAGCTAAGGATTGTGGGTTCAAGGAGAAAGTACTTTTGTGATGAATCAAAAGCTCAAGCAGCCACTTTTCTTCCCCTTGGAACATAATTTTTCCCTTTTAAGAACCTAATGTGCACACTCCATGGATATTCAGAGTAAGGCATGTGGCAGACATTTTTTCAAAAATGAACAAAATAAGGCTGTCACTTAAAGGCAAACAACTGAGAATATTTGTTGCCAATGATAAAACAGGAACTTCTGAGCAAAACTAAGATTTTAGAACTTGCAGATCTGCCACCCCCACTTTGACAGCTTCTGAATACTCCAAGATTTTCCCAATATGATCAGGCCTTCTATTATTAAATGTAGCTTTTGATACTGTACAAAGAAATGGGTTAACATTGGAATGATTAGAATAAATCATAACTCAAATCTTCCATGTAGGCAATGCCTGATTTTCTTTTCCAAAATCACTGCTGAGCAAATGAGCCATTGTAAGTGTAAGAGACATCGCATTTTTATAGCCAGCAAGGAAAAGTTCTCTGATATGGTTTCAGGTTCTATACTGCAATTAACCTTTAAGAGTCTACTATCACCTGTAAAGTTGGGGTGTAGTAACAAAGAAGAATGCTCACCATTCCTTGGAAAGTCTATTAGAAGACTTTTTCTTTTTCCTACCACATAGCTGTATGAGGCCAGATTTTGTTCATCTACTTCAACCAAAATAACCTTTCCCAACAGATTGAATGCAAAAACAGAGCTGAGAATCCAGATGAATCCAGTAAGTCACACATTAAAAGAGATTTGCAAAATGTAAAATAATAACTTTTTTTTACCAAACTTGTTTTAATTTTAGAAACCAGAGTTATTTTCCATGAATACATTTTACAAAGGACTTACTTACTCTTTTCTGGTTTTTATTAACTACTGTCCCTCTTTTTCTTTTTTTCCTTAATATGGTCTGTAGTGAGAGCGATTATCTCTAGTGAGAGTGACAAATCTAGTGCTAGTTCTTTGAAGAGCTGGATGATTATTGAAATGTGTAAATTCATTTAGAACATTTAGCATTGCCAAATTGGAACTCACTTGGTGGTAAATCAAATTCTAAGTCAGACAGGAGAAGAATCTATCTGAAATGATGAGTTCCAAGGTTCCTGAGAACCTATGTGACACACCTTTGCAAAACCAGGTTGGTATTGTTGTATAAATGACGAAAGCCATTGTATAGCAGGTAGCATGCTTGGTTTGCATGTATTCAATCACCAGCACCCTATAAGGTCTCCAAGACATACCTGGAGTGATCATTGTATTGGCTCTAAGCCCAAATGGGTGTAGTCACAAACCAAAGCAAAAATATAAAAAATAAAAATAATAATAAAGAATCATAGGCTGGAGAGATAGTACAGCAGGATACGGTTTTGCCTTGCATGTTCTTATTTTTGTTTGTTTGTTTGGATTTGGGGGGGTGTCACACCCAGAGGCACTCAGGGGTTACTCATGGCTCTGGTGCTCAGAAATCGCTTCTGGCAGGCACAGGGGATGCAGGAATTTGAACCACCATTTGTCCTGAATTGGCTGCTTGCAAGGCAAAACACCCTATGGCTGTGCTAGTTCTCTGGGCCCCAGCCGTACATGTTCTATACAAGTTTTTATTATCAGCACCAGTCCTTTGAGCCCCTGCTAAAGTGATCCCTCAGTGCAGAGCCAGGAGTAAGTCCCAGCATAGCTAGTTTAAGGCCAAAACAAACAATTCTATCCATCCTCATAATCCATACCACTGGGGCCCTTTTATTCAATTAAACCTATCTTCCATACCACTGTCTCATCTAGTAATCAACAATTTGGTCTTATAATCTGGTAAATTGACTTTCCATCTTCTTTAATTCATGAATTGGTTTTGTTTTCTCTTGTACCGTATAGGAGAGAAGTCCCCTGGTGTTTATCTTGTCATCACAAAACCCAGTGCCTTCTAGGCCCAATCTTAGTTTGCAGATGATGGGTTTCAGGTCCCCTTATTTTTCTGTGATGCTAAGCCAGTATTCCGTTGTGTACATAACCCACATCATTACCCAGTTCTTTCTGTCCTTGAAACACTTAGTTTGTTTCCCAACTCTTGACTTGTGAATAATGGCTGAGGTAAAGCGATGCGGGTGCTGAGATGGCCACAAAACATGTTTTCAAGAACTGGCTCTTAAATTCTCTCATGAGATGTTTGTAGAGCACTGCCCACTTCCATTTCATCACACTCTGGTCCTTCCTCTTTTACATGAGGACCCACACTTGCAATCTGCATTTGGAAAGCAGGAAGTTTGGCCTTTGAGGTTCTGAACGAGCAGGTCTGCAGAGCCACTCCAGTTTGCTACTGTGAATTAATGCTTCACTCAAAGCACTCAGCCCCACTTAAAAAAATTTCTGTGGCCAACTCCTGATTTTTTCCAATGTGATTAATCATAGTTAAATGTGCTGGTGCACTATTTAGTGGCTATGTTCTGTTTATTGGGCATTATTATTGTTTCTGTAATTTGAAGGTGAATGCCTATTGATAAATAATTATCCTTTTTAATATTTCTCAGTTGTTAGTCATTTGGAAGGGAGCTAGTCTTTTGCTATTAGACATTGTATAGCAGTTCATAATCATCAAGAAAATATCTCTAAAAATAATTTATTTGAGAGTCCAGAATGGCAGAAGTACTAGGTAGAATTGTTGCAAGATATGATGTATATAATGTGCACCATTTTATAAACTTTAATGACAAAAGATCTGGCCTCCCTCATGTATTTTTCCTTGAGCATAAAAAAAATGTGGAATTTGCTAGGCACTCAATTTGTGTCCAGAAAAATGAGCAAATTTTGTTAATATGTGTTACAGAATGATTACACCAATGTAAAGTCCTCCACTACCAAAGTATATGACTAACAGATGTGTGAGTATGAGCAGGGGTGTTTGGATCATGTGGCCTTATATTGTTTTAATGATTAGCAAAGACACATGAATTCCAACACTTCGTTCACTGTTTACATGGTCTCTCATCCATGCTCCCATTACTAAATTGTACCTGTAATTCCTAATTGCATACATTAACAATGTGAACTCATTTAAGCCAGAAAATAAAATAGGAATAGGTGGGATTGGAATAGTGCACCCAACTGAAGAAATAGATGAGTTCTAGTTGTTGTTGTTGTTGTTGTTCTTATTCTTCTTCTCTCCTTCCCCTCTTCTTCCTTATCTTTCTCTTTCTCCTTCTCCTTCTTCTCCTTTTCTTCTCCTTCCCCTCCTCCTTCTTCTTGCACAGCAGATCTTGTTTCTTGAACATGTTTGTAAATGTCCCCTCTAGCTTTCAAATAATTACTGAAAGGAAGATTCTAAAAAAAATATATGGTTCTATAGATTGATAGTTAATAGAGGGTGCATGATAGATAAGGAGCTGAAAGATGGTTCAGTGGTTAGGACACATGTCTTGAAAGTTAGGACAGTGGTTAAGACACATGTCTTGAAAGCACCTACTCTAGGTCCAATTCCCAACACCACATAATCCCCAAGCAAGATTGAATGCAGCTCTGGAAGACCCTGAGCACTGCTGGGTGTGGCCTGGGAATCCTTGGCATTACCAGACATGACCATATCTCATCCTCCACCCTAGCATTGAACCATTGGTCTGGTTGGCTGCAAATTGCCTGGTGGGTCCATAAGCCCCTGGTGGGGTCTAGTAAGATAAATGGGATATAGACATGAGAGATAGAGAATATAGCAATGGTGAGTGAATGAGCAAGCATAAGACTGGAGCCTAGGAAAGTCAGGCCACTCATTTACAGGAAGAAGCTGCTTATCGGGACACAGGGCTATTTCTTCTCCTGGTCACCTCTTATGAAAACTAGAGGGCTGTGCTGCTCACCCAGAGCAAATTTTAGGGAGGAAATGCAGTAGTGGACCTTGGGCTGACACAGGCAAGGGGATTCTAAGGGCTAGAGGCCTGCATAAAGGCTCTCATGGCATTAACAAGGACATGTGACCAGAGGTCAGGCTCTTGGAGCAGCTGAAGTGACAGTGGCACAGGGTCTGTCATCCAGGAAAAGAGGGCATAGTAGAGGCCAGAAGAAGAAGCCACAGCTGAGATGGAGTGAGGCACTGGGCTTTCAGTAAGGCAAGGAATGCACAGGCATCGAGGAACTCCCTTAACTGGTACTACTGACTCAACAAAGCAGAGGGATAGACCCTCTTCTTAGTACTCCAATAGGCCGCCACAAATGAGTCTAAGCTAAAATACATCCAAAAGAAGCTCAATGAAGACATCAGAGCTCTGTGGTCACAGGCAGTGGGTGCCACTTGGCATCTCCACTCTGGAGCTCTCAGGTCAGACCCATACGCCATGAAAGATTCTAGTTGCAGTGTGTGGCTGGACAATGGCTCCTCCAGTTCAGTGGCAGAACCTTCACAGGGGATTCAGGAACTTGCAGACCCACCCGATTCCCCTCCACACAAACACATATCCCAGCCTTGCTGCTCTGTGAGCTTCTTTCCATGGCAAGACTACAAGATGCTGTGCTGAGACAATCAAGTTCAGAGGCTACCTGTCTTGGGTGGTTTCAGAAAAGCAGACAAAGCCTTTGCCTGTTAACTACTTCCTTACCTGAAAAGAGCAGCTACAAACTTCCCATTTGTCTTCATTACTGCACTTCCCCTGCTATCTTCCCCACATCACTTGCCCTTTTTATTTTCCTTTGGTTCATTCTGTAGGAAGATATTTTGAGATGTGAGTCATACTTAAAGGGGGGTAAGGGTGGCTGCCTTGATTTCCACCTAGGAATAGCTCTCTCTCTCTCTCCTTCCTCCCTATAAGGGCTGTGCCCCCAAACACTTCCTCACATTGCTGCCAGTTCAAAGACTACTCTGTTAGAAGCATCACAAACCCAGGGGTCAGCAGACTGTGTTCTCATTCTGCAGAGTCTCCCCACAACCCAGTAAAGGTTCTTTACTTTGGACAATGCTGTAGTGTCCTACCAACAAACATTTTGCAAATCAGAATGTTATGAGGGGCAGAGCTGTCTGCAGATTCAAGGTATGGTAACACCAGTTCTGGGAGCATGAGCTTCAGGTACAAGTCTGGGCTTTGATATTGGGCCATACCTAACATGGTCAGGGGTTACTTTCAGCTCTACATTCAGAAATTATTCCTAGTAGTACTGGGGGGGGGGGCGGGGTTTGGGAGAAATCTATGGAATGCTAAGAATTGTATCTGAGTTGGTCCTGTGCAAGGCAAACACTTACTTGGCTATACTATCCCAATAAGCCTGGGCACCACTAGGAGCTGCGTCAAAATTCAGAGTAATTTGCAAATCTTTCTGCTTTCAGAGGAAACAAGCTCAGTGGCTTCTGAACAGAGAATAGCTTCCAATCTCTCTCAGAACTAAAAGAGCAAATAGCAGATAACGTGATTGATGGGACTGGGGGGTGTGGATACCCTTCCTCTGACATGGCCCACCCCCAGAGAGGCCTTCCCACCCCTCTGACCAGTTTCTCTTCTTTTTCCAGGACTTGGAGATGAATCTTGATGGCGCAGGTTGGTGCCAGGCCTAGGTCACTTATTTCAACACTTCAAGCTTTAATGATTCTGGTTCCGTTTTCTTTCCTTGGCGGATTGGATACACCACATTGCAATTCAAATCGCCCCAAACCCCACAGCGAACAGGAGGTGAGCACATTTCTTCCTAAGTGTAAATGGCTCTCCACGGGGGACTCATTTTGGCTCTGGGGGCTGGGGCCCGCATTTGCCCTGCAACTTTCCAGATGATCATCACTGGAGGTTAAATGCTCGGAAGATTAAAGTCTCCAATCCAAGAAGCAAACTCCGTTTAGCTTCTGAAAATAGTCACCCTGGGCCACCAATAGACAGCCAAGAAGTTGCCAAGGATTAGAAGTGAAAATGTGTGTAATTTTTTTTCCTCCAAATTCATCTCGGGAAGGGATCGCTAAATAATCTTGCTAAGTAGACTCGCTCCAGAAGACCCACAGAAGCCACTAAACAAGCGTTGTAGGAGGAATTCTGTCATGCATGTCATGTGCAGAAATTAATCCTGGATACTCACCTTCAGCAGAAGAGCAATGCGAGTAGGAAAGGGAGTCCTCAAAGGCCAGGGTTTCAAAGTCTTTGTGAGTCTGCCTTTCAGTTGCAAATTACCTAGAGAGTTGACAAAAGTCAGATCTCCTCAAACCAGAAGGAAATAAGTGGGAGTGGAGGGGGGGAGTGGGCCAACAACTTTAAATTTCAACCATTAAAGTTAAGGGCTGGGGCCCAGAGAGGGGCATGGCCTGGGCTCAGTTTCTTGGCACCACAATGGTCCCTCAGCCGTTTTAGATGCAGCCCCGTAGGCTCTCCAAGTACCAGAGAGTGACCAAGCTAATACCCAACTCTCACGCCTACTCCTGAACCTCTATCCCATTAATTGAGAATCATCACTGTCATCCTCAAACCTCCTGAGGCACTGTTTGGGAGCACTCCCCCAACCCCAAATAAAACAAAACAAAAACTAAATTGAAAAAATAATATTGAGGGCTGCCTGGAGGAAAATGTCAGACCCTGAGGAGGATTCTGATCAGCTTTTTCCCCTCCCTACAAGGCAGGTTCCAATTTAAATTGCAAGTGAAACAGGCAGGATTTGCCTCAAAAGAGGAAAAACAAAAAAACAAAAAACAAGGAACTTATTTGGGGGGGCGGGGCATATGGCAGTTCTTAAATTCCAGGCTGAATAAGAAAATGCATATTTGGAACTCTAAATTGATACTTAGCTTTGGCAGTAGAACTATTTTATGCTTGGTGTGTTAAAAAGGAAACCAGAGAAGCCTAGGGCCTGGGGGAGGCCCAAAGACCACAAAAACATACCTCAGAGAATGCGAAAGCAAAGCAGGTTTATACCAAAGCTCTGGGGCTCCAGGGGACAGCCATGTGACCGAAACCAGAAGACCTGGATAATCTAGGAGGTGTCTTTATAGGTTTCAAGGAACCTTAGGCCTATCCTATTCCAGGTTTAAACACAATGTCCAATCAGAGGGCTAACTTCCTCCTTTTTTCAAAAGAAAAGGTGAAAACATGGGAGGAGCAAGCAGAAGTCCATTCATTCATTTGCCAAATATGTCAAGTTCCTCTTAGGGGGGGTGTTGGCTGATGGCAGAAGGACATTGATGCCTCAAAGTGAAATACCAGATCAAGGAGGGATCAAGAAGGCAGTGCAAAGAAAGATTTAACCGGCATCAATACCTAGTCAGGGTGAAATACCAGATCAAGGGGATCAAGAAGGTGGGACAAAGAAAGGCTTAACAGGCATCTATCATGTATCTGAGTTATTATAATATCTATTTTATAAATTTTCCCCTAACATCCCCCCCCCTTTTCAAAAGCTTACACTGAGGAATCTTCCTCAGAAGTAGCAGGTGCAAGGAAATGCAAATTAAAAGATAAAAGCTCGTTGTAATACTGATTTGTTTTTGCTGACGATTAAACCCTGAACTTCACATACCAAGGACAGAAGATCTTTAAGTCATATCCTGAGATTTGAGCATGGGTTGTTTTGGTGCCTGGTCTTCCCTATTGTAGAGGGCAAGGCTAGTTCCTCCACTGATTCTTGCTGATTCTTCAAGGAGCTGGAATGTGAGGGCTGGAGGCACTGAGTTGTCTTTTCTTCTCTCTTTTGGGTGGATGGGGGGCCAAACACAATGATGCTGATGCTTAGGTATTACTCTTGGCTCTGCACTAGTGAATTACTCCTGGCAGTGTTTGGGAGTAATTGAACATAGCAAATGAACACAGGTTGGTCGCATGCAAGGCAAGCACTCTACGTGCTTTACAATCACTCTAGCTCAGTGCTTTCTCAATTATTTTCTGTCATGCCCCCCTAGGAAGAAGAAACCATTTTTCACACACACCCCCGCATGACTGTAAATAGTATCTTTATTAAAAAAAAAACTTTAACCTGCAAAACAATATATATAAAGGTAATTTGAGCTGAATTTTTAATCAGAGGTGATGTCTGGATTAATGGCTACAATGAGCACGTTTTGCAATGCATACTTTTTGAAGCAGGGTTTGAAGCAGGACACAACAACTCTCAGCTCCAGAGACGTACAGAGACATAAACACGGAGCTTAGCTTGTTATGACAGTGTTTGCTGAGGTCAAACGTGCCACCCCCCCTTTACGGAGACTCTAGTCCCCCCTGGGAGGTGCGCCCCACTATTTGAGAACCACTGCTCTAGCCCTAGTTTCTTTTCTTCTTCTTCTTTTTTTTTGTTCTTTTTTTTGTTTTGTTTTGTTTTGGGCCACACCCGTTTGATGCTCAGGGGTTACTCGTGGCTAAGCGCTCAGAAATTGCCCCTGGCTTGGGGGGACCATATGGGATGCTGGGGGATCGAACCTCGGTCCTTCGTTGGCTAGCGCTTGCAAGGCAGACATCTTACTTCTAGCGCCACCTCACCAGCCCCTTCTTTTCTTCTTGACAGGAAAAACCTCTTCAAATTCCCTTCCTCTGTGCCCACTTTTATTTTACCCTTGAGTGGCCTATAATCCCAGGTTTGCTGGGAGCAGGGCCGAGTCTACATAACTACTGTGAACACTAACAGATCTTGCAAACTCATGAGCAAGCAGTTTTGTGCTTTCTTTGTGCTTTGTTCCAAGTTCTAATCAAAAGGTTCCTCTTTAACTTTGTTGCTTGGGACCTGGAATAAACTTTTCCATAGAAACTAGGTTATAAATAGTGTGTGAGCCCAGCCCACAGATGCTGATGAACCAGAGTATAACACGGCACAAAAACTTCGTGGAAAACAGTAATTGTGTCAGACCAGTAATTAAACCAAACGGAAGAAAAATGAAATAAGATTTTTATATAGGAAACCTCATTCTTGGGGAAAGGAAGATTCAGTGGAGAAGCATGAGGAGGTGAGGGTGCTTGTGAGACTCTCTGGGGTCCTCTAAATTAGCTTGAGTGCTCTTAATCCCTATGGCCCAGGCTCCTTAATAGGTCTTATTTTACTTCAAAACTGGCCTCTTGTTCAGTACCAGGCCAGGCTGGCTCTACTTACACTTATCCTCCATAATTGCAGTTTGCTTGCCTGCTTCCCTCTTCAGGTAAAAAAGGCAGCCAGAACTGCTTTTGGGTGGGGTTGGGTAGAGGGGTGGGAAGGAAAGAGAAAAGCAAGAGTGAAAAGAGTGGTTGTGAAGGGGTTCTTCTCAGTGAAAAGAGAGTAAGCTGGGAGACGAACTAAAATCTGTGAGGGAAAAATTGACCTGGGGGTGTCAAGAAGATCTATCCAAGAAAGAAGGGGGAGAGAGAGGGAGAGAGGGAGAGGAGACTGGAAAAGAAGATGAGGGAAGGAGGTAGGAGGTGGGGTGCCTCCTATGGAGGAGAAATGCTGTTTCAGGCAGTTTCTTTGCAGGTTGCTGGAGAATATTCTCTCTGAGCTGACAAGGCTGCAGGCAGGACCGGGAGAGGGAGGGTGAAGGACTTGGGGGGACGCTGGGTGAGCACAATGTCAGCTCTCACCACACAGGCAATGAAGCCTCTGGGTCAATCACATTCCCTACCTACCCCCTGGCCTCCCCAGCCACGAAATACACCCAGACCAGGTGATTAGAACAAAGAGCTAAGGGAGCAGCAGCCTTATGTCATGTTCTAAGGACATTGGAAGCAATGCAATTATTTATATTAAAATAATGGAAGTATTTATAGTAAAGCAAGCCTGAGCTAAGGGATGGGCTGGGGTTCTGAGGATCCAAGGAGAGAAGACAGGAATGGGGGCTCTGTGCTCACTGAGAAAGAGGTGACTGGTGATCCAGGTACTCGGTGATCACATGTTTTTCCTATAGACAGGTTTCTCAGGAAGAAGTTTTCTTCTGGTTAAATAAAACAAACAAATAAAAACAGACAATGTGGGGTTGGAGTGGTACAGGGTTAAAGTGCTTGCAGGTTCAATCTCTGGCACCATATTGGTGCGCTGAATACTTCTAG